>NC_052033.1:5449070-5531693 GCF_015832195.1 Motacilla alba alba
ACACGGCGTAGAAGTAGGAGTCGCGGGCCAGCTCGGAGTCGTCCTCGCTCTCGTCGCTGAAGGTGTGCAGGCGGCTGAAGGTCACCCTGATGTCGGTGGCCGTCACCCAGTCCTGCAGCACGGGCGAGTTGTCGAAGTCGTGGGCGGTGGGGCGGCCGTCCAGGGTGCTGAAGGCGATGAGGCCGCCGGAGAGGGGCCGCACGTCGGTGTGCGAGTCGGTGCACACCGCCTCCTGCTCGTTCTGCTTCGTGATGGCGGCGCGGCTCGGCTTGTTGTACATCTTGCGGCACTGCGTGGAGTAGAACTGGAAAGGCACCCAGGTCTTGCCGTAGTCCATGGACTTGTGGATGGCCATGGACTCGGGGCGCGGCGAGCAGAACTGCAGGCTGACGTAGGTCACCTCGAATTTCTTGCCGAGGGACAGGGTGAGGGTGACGTTGTGGGGGTACTGGACGTAGCTGTCGGACTGCCAGCAGGTCAGGTTGTGCGGGTTGTTGAGGTCGGTGAGGAAGGAGGGCGGGTGGGCGCGCTTGGGGTCGGAGGCGTTGCAGAGGTGGCAGGTGCGGACCTGCTCCTCGCCCTTCTCCGTCACCACGCAGTACCGCGAGGGCGGCTTCCCGCAGGTGCTGGACACCTTCACCTCCTTCCCGAAGGCCGAGTTGACGAAGTCGGGGATGCAGCGGCGGGGCAGCCCGTGCTCGTCGTAGCAGGGGTCGGGCTGGGCGCTCTGCACGGCGAACACGCTCACGCCGTGGTAGCCGCCGCGCAGGGGCTGCGCCAGCCACGCCGCCGCCAGCAGCAGGGCCAGCGGCGCCTCCGCTCCCCTCCGCGGCATCCTGCGCGACCTCCGCGCGGCCCGGGGACAGCGGGGCGGGGGACGCGGGGCGCACCGGGGAGCCGCCGCTCGACCGCGCCGCTCCGCGGGGCGCCTCGGCCGGGGACGCGGTGCGGCGGCTCAGGGAGCCCGGAGCATCGCCCGCCCCGCGGCCAGCCCCGCGGAGAAAGGGGAGCCCGCGACGGCGGCGGCACCACAAAAGTGGGGCTGGCGGCGGGGCTGGGTCCCGCCTGCCTCCCGCCCCGGCCCTCGCACGGAGAATGACTGGCGGTCCCAGCCCCCGCCGCGTTTGAGGTCATGCTAAAGGAGTGACATCGCGCTCAAGGAACAGAACAACGACATCCACTGGCGGCTCAGCCAGAGACGCGCGCAGGCCTCGGGGAGGGCGGGGGGGGATGGGAGTGGGACGGAGCCCGCCTCGACACCGCGGTGGTGGGCGCCAGCTCCTCCGCGGGGCTCCCGAGCCGCCCCGAGGAGCCGGGCGAGGGCCCCTGTGCTCCCCTCGCCCCCCTGTGCCCCCGACGGGGCGGCGGGAGCCGCGGCCGCCCGCGCCCTGCGGCCGGGGATGCTCCGCGGGCCTGGAGCGGGAAGGGGGGGGGAAGCGGCCCGGAGGAGCCCCACACCCACCTGTGGGCACGCCGGGGGGATCAGGGCGGGGACCTCTCCCACCTGGCCCCTGCTGGCCTCCCCTGTCCAGCGGGACAGACAGGGACTGGCCCCCCGAGCTGGATCGGAAGGGACACCGGCCCCAGTGGGCTCCCGCTGCCCTCGGCCCTGAGAAAAGGCGGTGCCGGGGAAGTTTAACGGGGGTAAGCACAGCACGGGAACTGCTGGGCCTGGCGACCCCCGGCAGGTGCTTTGAGGGGGCTGGTCTCGGGGAAGAGGCAGACGCCTCTTGCCGCCCCCCACCTCGCTCTGCAGTTAGTCGGCTCTCCCGTTAAGGCGAGGAAGGGGTTAAAGGGCGGCACTTGTCCCGCACCGGGCCGTGGTCCGGCCCCACTCTCCCCTTCCCACCCACCCGGCGGACCCCCGGGCCGGGGACACAGCCCTGGGGGACGCTGCCGACACCCGGAGAGACGGTCCCGGAGGGAGCGGAGTTTCCCTGCCTCTGCTCCCGGCCGCCGCGCTCGCCCCCCTTCCCTCCCGCTTTGATTAAAAGGGCACTTTTATTTTTCCAACGGAGGTGCCCTCTCTCGGAGCGCTGCCCACGCCGTTTCACTCAAGCGGCCGGGCCCTGGCACGGCGGCGCGGTGCCCTCCCCGGAGAGCGGCCCGAGGGGACGGGGGCTGCCCGGGCAGCGGCGAGCCCCGGGCCGGCCTCCGCCCCCTCCTCTCCGCCCGCCCCTCTCCCCGCTTTGAATTCCTTGCCACCGAGCTGAATAAAAGTGGTTGTTGTAAATTGAATTAGTGCCTGATTAATCTGCTCCCGGGCCTGCTAGCCCAGCGGGGCGTCTTTGGCAATGCAACCGCCTTCCCTGCAGGGCAGCGGGGCTCCGCAGCCTCCCTGCCCCCATCGCTCCCCCCGGACCCCCCCGGCCGCCCCCCCCAGCCCCGCCGCTCCCGGGATTTGTTAACTCTTCCCCGGGAAACGGCCCCTCCGTCCCGCTCCCGGCGCCCTCCATGGCCGGGGGAAGAGGAGCGATGTGTGCGGATGGGGATGGGGACGCGCCGGGCCGGGCTGGGGGAGGTCCGGTCCCTCTGGTCCCACCCGAGCCACGCAGGGACTCGGCCGCAGTCCGGCACGCCCGGGACACTCACGGACAGTGCCGGGATCCCCCAGCCCCGGAGGAAGCTTTAACCCCGCTCCTGAGCCGCGGCCCTGTTTGCAGAATCGGGATGGATGGAGGGGTGCGCTCCCGTCCAGCTCTGGGAGGGCGCCCCAAGGAGGGAGTGGGATGATTTGGATTAAGGGACAGGCCGGGACAGAGGCCCGGGGAAGCCCCGGGACATCTCCGGCCGTGCGGGCTCTCCCGGCGCGTAACGGGGACGGCAATCCCCAGCCCGGAGCCCACGTTCGGGCTCGCGGGCCCCTGCAGGTGCCCGCCACCAGCATCTCTCTCGGCGTTTGCGATCCCCCGCTTTACTCGCCCGGCGCTTTTCCTTCGGCCACGCGTGTCCGGGGCCCCCGCGGGTTCCCTGTCCGCCCGTGTCCGGGCCGTGCCGGGGCTGCGGAGGGACGGGGACAGGGGGACGGCTGCTGTGCCCGGAGGGACACGCGGGGCTCGCTCGGGGGTGCCGCTGCCGGGACCCTCGGGGGAAAGGCGCGGGTTTGGCCGCGGGTTTGGACTCTCCCGGACCCTCTCTCCGGCCCGGGAATGCCCCGGTGCGCAGGGCAGGGCTCAAATCCCGGCGTTTCTTTAAAATCCGCGAGGGTTTCTAAAATCGCCCGGCCGCCCCTCAAAGCCCGCGCGGTCCTTCAGCGCCTCACAGCAAAAACCGGGGTGAATGTAAGGAGAGCTGGCCCCCGCGGGGCTGCCCCGCAAAGCCGAGGTGCTGCCTAATCCCATTAGCAGGGTGTTAATTTAACAACCTCCCGGCGCTGCCGAGCGCGGGGCTCCGCGCTGCCCGCCGGCGCTCCGGGGCCGCGGCTCTCGCCTCCCTCCTGCCCTTCCCGCCGGGTTTATTCGGTGTTCCACAACCCCCGGGGTTTGTAATGGCTCTTGCGGTCATTAACGTGATTTACTGAGGCTTTCTCCTCTAATTACCTCGCCCTGGAGCTATCAAATGCACGTAAGCGGCTCCGCGGGGACCGAGGCGCGGCTCGCCGGGCCGGGCCCGACTCTGCCGGGCCCTCCGGGGCCTGGCCCCGTCCCGGGAGGATGGAACGGGCGATGCTCGGGGAACCAGGCCGTGCCCTCCACGGATCGCCCCGCACCTCGAATCTGATTTTCCTGTCACGAAGCACCAGCCAGCCCCGGCCCCGTCCCGCCTCGGGAGGGGACGGATCCTTGCCCAGGTCAGCCCGGTGAGATGCCGAAGCATCTCCGGTTGCCGCACCGGGGCCGGAGCCTCGCTGGTACCAGCACCGGGGCCACCGCTGGGACCACACCGGAGCATCTCCGGCGCCGACACCGGGAACGAAACACCGCTGGGGCCACACCGGAGCACCACCTCCGGTCCCTGCCCGGGAGCGCGGCCGGCCCCAGTGCGGGCCCGGGGGCTGAGCGGCCGGGCCGGGCCGGGCCGGGGCAGAGCGGAGCCTCCCCGTTCCCCCGCGTTTGGCCCGGGAGAAGCCCCCGGGACGGAGAACCGGGAAGGGCTTGATTTCAGCCGCACCGGGACAGCGGAAAGGCGGCCCCGGCGCTCGGAGGCTGTTTTAAAAGTCAAATGGCTTCGGGCGCCGGAGCTCGTCCTCCTCGCCGGGAACAATGCGCTGCTCCTCGCCCACCTCCCCCTGCACCGCCCGGGCTTGGCGCAGGGAGGGGGAGAGCCCGAGCGGCTCTTCTGCTCCTCGGCTCTCGGGGGGCCGTTCCCCGGCAGGACCGCGAGCGGCTGGAAAAGCAGAGGAGACCCGGGTTGAAATAATCAGGAGCGATTTATTCCCCTGGAGTGACAGTTCTTTTGAGCAGTTGCCGAATGGCAGTTTCTGTCTTTCTGAAAGCTTTTCTTCCAGATTCTGTTCAGATTAGGCTGGGGAGATGAATGAGGCCATTATCCAGCCCAGTAGCTATTCTGAAATGCCAAATTAATTACCAAGGGCTAAATCAAGGCGATGGGGGCTGGAGGAGAGAGGGGGGCGGCGGTTTGAGGTGTGAAAATATCTCCGCGATCTTTTAAACACGGGCCCGGCGGGCGGCCGGGGCTGCTCGCCTCAAACCCCCCAAACTTCGCTCGGCAAGCCCGGGGGCAGCGGCGGCCGGAGCCGGGCGGAGCGACCGAGGAGAGGCCGCGGGTCCCGCTCCGCTTCCCCCGGCCCGGCTCCGGCCCGCCCCCGCCGCCGCCGCATCCCTCACCTGCGGCGGGGCCGCCGGGCAGCGCGGGGCTCAACCGGGCCCGAGGCCGCTTGCGCCGCTCACGGCTCCGGCTCTCCCCGCTCCCCATCACGGGGACCCTCCGGCACCCCCGTGCCGGTCCCGCAGCGCAGGAGGAGCAGCCCCGCTGTCCCGAACCCCTTTGCAGAGGTTTATCCGCGGCCGAGCCGCCGCGGAGCGAGCCCGGGGCATTCCCCAATTCCCGCAGCTCCCGAGGGCCGCCTCGGGGATGCGAAAATGATCAGCCGGTCGCGCCTTTGCCATGAGCGAGGGAAGGGGGAGGGCGAGGGATTGTGCAGGGATGCGGATCCATGCTTTGGTTCGCGTTCCTTGGCTTGGAAGCTCATGGAAACGCCGCCGAGAAAGCCCGGTTCCAAGGGAATTAGGGAAGAAGGCACCGCTGGCTCTTCCCGGACTGATGTCGCTCTGCCAGCACAGATGACAACATTTGCACATGACATTTAATCCTCTATCCTAAAGCTCCGTGGCTCCCGGCAGGCAGTTATTGTTATTATTGTCGCTCTAATATTTACGCTTTGCTCCCAAACAAGTGTAATTTCCCCAGCGCTTTGTAGCTCCTTGGCCCCTAATCCAGTTTTCTCTTCAGTTCCCGGGAGACCACACCTCTGGCTCCTCTCAGTCATAGGGGAAAAAAAAAAAAAGAATGGAAGGAATTTTTCCCTACAATGTAACCGTTTGGGGAACGCGGGTCAAGCCTGACTCAGTGTGGGACGCGGGGCTGATGCTGGATTCCCGCAAGCGCCCGCCGTCAGCGAGGGACATCCCGGCTCAGCCCGGGCAGCGGCGACAGCCCAGCCAGGCGGGACTCTTCCTCGCACTGGACAGTCCTTGCAAACGAGGAATAAGCACCGAGGAGATTTCCCAGGGGCTGAGAAGTGGGCTGGAGAAGGAACCAAGCCTTTAATGTAAATTGGCCGTGGCTGGCAGAGACCGCTGAACACTGGGCTATTCAGCATCTCTGCGAACCTCTAATGATCAACTCGCTTTTCAATTATACACCCACAATTGCCACCAAGTGAGATAAGCCTCCGGAATACTATATTTCCTCTTGCAAAATGTTTTCTTTAGGGCAGGCAGGCTGGGAAGCTCCGGGAGTAATATCTGATTTATTTTCAGCAGAGCTGCGGGGCACCCCGCAGCCAGGAGAGCTCCCGGCCGGCCCCAGGAGGAGCCAGCCTGGTGCAGGGCGGCTCAGGGAGGATCCAGCAGGTGGATCCAGCCGCTGCAGCACTGCGGCTCCCAGGCAAAACAGGAAAACAGGGGCGCTCCTGGGTGGCAGCGTTGTCAAACCCTTCGATTCATTTGTGCGCTCCCCCACGGAAACAACGCCTTCGTTTGGGTGCAGAAGGAGCAGGCAGCTGAGGCTGGGAAACGCTGCCGGGGGCTCCTCCAGGGAAAAACGGGCCAGGAAGAGAGCAGACCCTCCGGACCCCAGCTCCTCCTGCGCCCCAAACACGGGCACCCGGGAGGGAGGGAGCGGGGCAGAGGCTGGGGCCAGGGCAGGCAGGGCTGGGGGCATTTCAGCTGCCTAAGGAGCAGGATTATTGAAACGCGGATCCCCAGGGCCTCCGGATTGCCAGCTCTCGGGAACCCCCTGTGCCAGATCATGAACTCTTCTCCAGCATTCCCTCCGCAGGGACAAGTGGGCTCGTGGGACCCAGCTCCGACTGCAGCAGGGGCAGCCCGGGGGTGGCTCTGCCTCAGCATCGCAGATGAAGGGGGGGAGTTGGGGCAGGGCAAAGGGGGCCTTGCAGCAGCCCCGTCCAGGCTTTGGGTTTGCATCTTCCTTCAGGGAAGTGTCCTCTGGATATCAGCCAGGGCACGGCGAGTGCTGGGGCCTTCCTGGCACCCCAAAATCAGGGGTGCTGGGAACCAGCCCTGGCCCAGCCCTGAGCAGAGCCCTGCCATCTTTCCGCAGGGCCCTGCGCCGCGTTCGGGCTCCTTTTGGCAGCCATCCTAACCTAATTATAATGAAGGATGCATTAAGCGGGGATGAAGTGGCCCTCGAGTGGCTCTAACCCTCTAAAGGAGCTTGGGGAGAGGCGGCGGGAGCGGCTCCGGCCGGGCTTTGGGGAGGAACCTTCCCGTGCCCCTCCCGGGACGCGGAGCCCCCATGCCCCATGCCGGGCCGGGTCCCGCAGAGCCGCCGCTGCTGGGCTGAGCTCCGCGGCTCTGTCTCGGCGCTCCGTCCGTCCGTCCCTCCAGCCGCCACCGGCGCCGTTCCCCGATCGCTGTGGAGCCCGTGCCAGGCCGGGGGGCACGGCTGGATCCGAGCGAGCGGAGCCCAAAGCCCCGGCACGGCCCTCCCTGCGGGCCGGGGGGGTCCGCACCGTCCCCAGCCCTGCCGGGACCCCCCGGCCCGCTCCGGGCCGGCAGGGGCAGCTGGGCAGCGCTCGTCTGCCCGGCCGAACTCCTCGCTGTCGCCTGCCTGCTGCTCGGCGCCACCGTCGCCTGCCTGGAAGCCGATCCCGGCGTGCCCGAGCCCCGCAATGCCGGAGGAGAGCGCCCGGGAAGCACGAAGGGGCGGGATGGAGGGGTGGGGGGTGGGAGAAGGCGAATGGAGCGCTCCCGGTCAGCCCCGGCTCCCCCGGACACCGGGCAGAGAGCGCTGCCCGCAGCCTCGGGAAGGCTCCTGGTGTCCGCCGCAGGAAAGGCAGCTCGGAACGTCAGCCAGGTCTCACCTGGGCCCACCTGGGCACCTCCCGCGTCCTGCCCGCCCTGCTGCCCCCACAGGAGGATTGAGGACGGGCTGCTCCAGCCCGGTTCTGTCCTGCTTCCAGCCTCTTTTGCTTGGCCCGGGGGAGATCTTTGTCCCATTTTTGCCATTTACCCAGGGGCGAGATAAACCCTGCCCACAAACCCCGTTCTCTCCTCACGGCTGGTGCGGGCACAGCTTTCGGGTGCCTGCAGAGGACGCCGAGTTTGTCACCGGGGCAGGGAGCAGGGCAGATGTCCCTCTCCCAGTCCAGCTCATCCCAAGGAGCACCCGCGGCGGATTTGCACGGATCACTCTCGCTTCAAGCGAGCCGGGAAAAAAGGAAACTCGCGGGAAGAAGCGATCCATGGAGCTCACCCTGAGGCCCTGCTGCCATCTGCTGGGGTCCCAGCGCCGAGCGGGATGGGGACAGGACGGGTCGTGTCCGGGGGAGGGACCCCTCCAGGGGTTGGGAGGGCACGGGATCCCCGTCCTTGTTCTTGTGGTCCGGGCCCTCTCCCGCCGCAGCCGCATTTGGGAGCAAAAGCGCCCGAGAGGCCAAACAGCCCCAGGTGTCCCAGCTGGGGATCTTGGCCGTCCCTTGCTGCTCTGGGATGTCCCTTGCTGAAGTATTCAGGCCCTGCATTTGGGAAGGCGCAGCCCAGCTCCCGAGGGGTGCAGGACTCTGGTTTCTACTCAGATTTTCAGATTTACCCGATTTACACCTTGGCCATCATAAAACGTGCACCCAAAAGTGGAGGGGCGGCGGCAGTGAGGGGTGGCACACGGCTGGGCGGTGCTGCCCCGGGGCCCTGGTGGCTGTGCTGGGTGACAGGGCTGTGACCCGGGCAAGGAGAACAAACGGCAGCTGCTCCGGCCTCACAGCCCCGGGGCGCTGCCACCTCCACCTCTGGGTGTGTGGCTGCCCAGGGATGTGTCCCCCTGTCCCCAGGCCTGGGGGGAGCCCAGCACAGGTCCAGCGTGCAGCCAGCTCCAGGCACTGCCCAGATTTATTAACTTTTGCCCAGATTTATTCCTTTTTGCCCAGATTTGTTCAGTGCCATCAGGAGCTGGAGCGAGTCCTGGTGTGGGCCCAGCCGAGCTGGCAGTGCCCAGAGCCCGGTGCGATGGCTGAGGAGCTCACCAGGAGCTGGGCTGCTTCGGGAAGCGAAGGTGCTGCCGGCTCTGGAGACTCTGAGGTGACAGACAGAGGGCTGAGGGTCACCACAGCCACAGACAGCACGGGACCCACGGAATTTCAGCCCTCACATCGCGCCTGCTCCGGGCTGAGCCGGGGCGCTGCCAGAGGCAGAGCACTCCTGGCAGGTGTTTTCCGGGGATCATTGCCCAGCTGAGCTGCACCCCCGGGGGATGCTGAGCTCGCTCCACCGGTGCAGTTCTCCGGCAGGACGCAGGGTGGAAACCTCAGCCCACGGGAAAGCCGCTCCCGGCCCGGCTCTTCCCAGGCTCTGCCCCTTGCGGGGCTGCCTGCGCTCCGCCTGGCCCCGGACAGGGACCCGGGCAGGAGTCCCCGGCTGCCAGGCAGGGAGCTCTGAGCAGCGAGGAGAGGGCTCCAGCCTGGGCTGAGTGCCGCCCGAAGGAGGAGCCGGGGCTGAGCGAAGCGCTGGGAATGCCGGCAGCCCCAGGGCAGGGCAGATCAGACTCATCTGCCGAGAGTTGGGACAGCTCTGGAGTCCTCCCAGCCCAGAACTGCCAGAATACCTGTGACACCTCAGCAGACTGGGTCATGTAAAGTTCTACTGTCTCCTCCTCCCGGGAGGTGGAAGGGGAAGGTCTGGTGTCAGATCTGCCCGCAGCGAGGGCTCTGCCCCAGTTTCATTTCTCAAGGGCTGCGGAAGAGTCTGTCAGGATCCTCTGAGTGCGCACTGAGAAATGAAAAACACAAGTTGTGGGGAAAACCAGAGACAAGAAGGTTCCCTTTTCAGTGACGCTGCTTCCCCTTCCCCCCGGGGACAGGCGGTGGGGGAGGCAGAGAGCAGCTCTGCCGGGCTGGGATCCCCGTTCCTGGGGGAGCTCAGGGAGAGGGAAGCAGCGGGCTCACCTGGAGCCTGGGCAGCCCAGCAGCCCCCAGCAGCCCCGGGGCTGTGTAAGGACAGGCCAGCCATCCCAAACCCCTGGAAATCCCTGCTCTGGGCACCAGCAGCGCCCCAGGGAGAAGTGCTGGCTGCAGTCTGCAGAGCTCGGCCTGAGTGTAGAGCTGGTGACTTCACGGTGTTTTGGGGGGGCTGAAATGCTGCACTCCCCGTGTGGGGCTGGGGTGGAGCTGCTGTTTCTGGGAGCGTGTCTGGGTGTGGAGCAGGGAGGAATGGCAACGAGACTGTGATGAACCGAACTTCGGGGTAAGGTGAACTTCGGTGTCCCAGGCCAGGATGGACGGGACTTGGAGCCCCTTGTTCAGCCGAAGGTGTCCCTTCACCTGCTGGCAGTTTGGGACAAGATCACCTTTAAGGTCCTCTCCAACCCAACCCATTCTTTGTCTCTGGGGTGTTCACAGAGAACTCAAAGGTCTAAATGAGCTCATCAGAGCACAGCCTCAGCTTCCTCCTCCTGCTGCGGCTGGTTGGCAGCTCCAGGGGTTGGGATGTGCCGGAGCTGCTCCATGGCTGCTCTGGCTGGAGCTCCAACAGCCTGGCATCATTGCTGGTGTCACCACAGCCACACTCAATATCTCTCCTTGTGGCTGGGAGCCACTGAGGATGCCATTCCTGCTCTCTGTGTGACCCAGAAGCCACCTGGGATCACTTCCTGCTGCCTGCTGTCACCCTGGTGTGGCACCGGCATCCCCACATTCCCCTGAACTCATCCAGCAGTAAGGAGGAACTCAGGAACGTGCTGGTGTCGACATCCCTTGGAGGTGGCCCTGCTCCAGAGCCCTTTCCCCGAGCTGGCTGTGTCAGCCTGGCGGCCCCAGGCGCTGTTTGTCACCGCTGCAGCCCTGGCACGGCCCCTCCCTGCCCTCCTCCGCTTCCTTCCGCCGCCACGAGCCCCCCCAGCCCATGTTTGGTAACTTCCTCAGCTGCCCCGGGCCCCCAGGAGCAAAACAAGGAGCTGCCAGTGCCTCAGGTGGGGAGGGAAGGGACAGGAGGGGACACGCCGTGGCCGCAGCGGCCAGAGGAGTTTGGCCTCTGCAGCTTTGGCCCCTCAGATGCCTCCCAGTTCCTCCAGTTCGGGGATCTGCCTGAGAAGCTGGGTCTGAAATGAGGAGGTGGGGATGGGCACGAGGGATGGGAAAGGTCTGACTGGCACCCCAGCCTGGCATCCAGTGAAGAGCTCTGGCCGAGGGCAGCTGGGACACAGAGCTCTGCCGCAGCGCTCGGCTCTTTCCCAGGTCAGCACCGTGGGGCAGGCGGCACCGCGACATCACCACCTGACCTTCCCTGTCCCCTATTTTTGCTGCCCCAGGATTTCTTCTGAACTGCTGGTGGCCGCTCAGCTGGCCAAGGCCGAGCCCACGTCCCCCCACGGGGTTTCACCTGGCGCAGGTGACGCCGGCACCCCGGGCTCTCGTCCCACGTGCTTCGCGCAGCGGGCGTTCGTCTCCGTGGGCCACCAATGAAAGGGGATTTCGGCTCTGACTGGGTTTGCTTTTTTTAAAATTCACTGGAATTTCACTGCTGAACCCACAGCTATTTTGGCCCCCGAGCAGGTTTCGACTCTCGGAGCAGCAGCGGCAGCGGTCACTCTCTTCGACAAACCGAAATCCGCAGAGGAACCTGCCCGGATTGCTGCCGCAGCACCGGCCGGGCGGGATCCGGCCCCGAGCACGGGGGACAGGGGAGAGGGACAGGTGTGAGGCCAGGAACCGGGGTGGGAGCGGCCCTGTGGGGCCAGGAACCGGGGTGGGAGCGGCCTTTGCTCAGGAGCAGCCGTCAGGGCAGCAGGAAAAGGCCATTCCCAGGTGCCACCAGAGCAGCGCGCCCCCAGCCTGGTGTCACCAGCCTGGGCTTGGCGCCGGCACGGAGGGACTGAGGGCCTGCCCTGCGAAGGTGAGACACAGGGCAGCGCAGGGAGGGGAGGAAAACATCACACACGGGATGGAGAGAGGGAGGGAGAAATGGAGAGGTGGATGGGTGGAGGGAGGGAGGGAGGGAGGGATGGATGATGGATGATGGATGGATGATGGATGGATGGATGATGGATGGATGGATGGATGGATGGAGGGATGATGGATGATGGATGATGGATGGATGGATGGATGATGGAGGGATGATGGATGATGGATGATGGATGGATGATGGATGGATGGATGGATGATGGAGGGATGATGGAGGGATGATGGATGATGGATGATGGATAGAGGGATGGATGGATGGATGGATGGAGGGATGGATGGATGATGGATGATGGATGATGGATGATGGATGATGGATGGATGATGGATGGATGATGGATGATGGATGATGGATGATGGATGGATGATGGAGGGATGGATGGATGGATGATGGATGGATGGAGGGATGGATGGATGGAGGGATGGATGGATGGATGGATGGATGGATGGATGGATGGATGGATCGAGGGATGGATGGATGGATGGATGGAGGGATGCAGTGCAGACTGGCGGGAGCAAGGCATACAAGGAGGGGTGGATGAATGGAAGAGTGAAGGGTGGAAGGGAAAGTGGTGGTGGTGTAAGGATAGATGGGTCCATGGATGGATGCACGAGGGGATCCATGGATGACTGGCTGGGTGAACGGCGGAGCGCTGGCAGCGAGGCAGGAACAGAGGGACGGCTGGATGGAGGGAGGGAAGGACGCAGGGCTGGGCGGGCGGAGGAAGCGGGGGGCGGGGGGCAGGTGCCGGGGCGGGCCGCGCACATGTGCAGGGCGGACCCGCCGCCAGCCCCGCCCGCCCCGGTGCCGCCGGTGCTGCCCGGCGCGGAGCGGAGCCCGGCGAGAGCCCGGCGGGGCCGGCCGAGGATGGGCACGGAGCCCCGGCGGCAGCCGCCCCGCAGGTGGGAGAGCCGGGGGGGCCGGGACGGGGGGACCGTGCACGCACCGAGCCCGGGGTGTCCCTGTGACCGGGACGGGGGGACCGTGCACGCACCGAGCCCGGGGTGTCCCTGTGACCGGGGCGGGGGGACCGTGCACGCACCGAGCCCGGGGTGACCGGGACGGGGGGACCGTGCACGCACCGAGCCCGGGGTGTCCCTGTGACCGGGACGGGGGGACCGTGCACGCACCGAGCCCGGGGTGACCGGGGCGGGGGGCTCCGTACACCCCGTGCACGTGGAGGAAGAGCTGCCCTGTGTTCCCGGGTGTCCGTGAAACCGCGGGCTGGGACTTGGCGCGCTGGGCACGGCCGTGCCCGGAGGGGGCAGTGAGTGCCCAGGGGAGGGGACAGAAACCGGCGGCATGCGGGGCTCGCCTGTAACTGGGGGCTTCCTCTCCGACCCACCAGCGGGGTGTCAGTGCCCGGGGAGGGGTTTCTCCTGCACCCCTGGAGGGGGCTCTCCGCAGCCCCTGGCCGGGAGGAGCCGGTGTCACCCCGGCTGGGGACGGCCCGGCTGCTGTGACTCATTTCGGGACTCTGTGTTTGTTTTTCTCCGCGTGGCCCCACGGAGCCGCTGCTCGGGGCCAGGTGTGGGGCCCTGCCCGCCCCAGGGGACCCCCGTGCCGCGGCGGGGTCCCCGGGAAATGCCGGGGGCTCTCCGGACCCCGCCCGGGGTTTTGGCAGGGCTGCAGGCGGGGCGGCGGTGACTCACCCCGGGCGCTGCAACAGGAGCCCTTCCCTGCAGGGACACAAAGGTCGCCTGTCGCTCCCTCGGCCGGCTCTGGGCAGCCCGAGGGGCTGAGGTGCGGCCCCAGGGAAGGCTCCGCTTTGGCAACAGGATGTGGCTTGGGATGTGACAAGCTCAGCAGCATCGCCCCTCCGGCATGGGGGGCTGGACCCGTGCAGCCCCGAGCTGTGCCCGCGCTGCCTCCTGCAGCAGCCCGTGCTGCTTGCTGTGCCATCCTCCCGTGGCCTCCCAGTGTCACCAGTGCCCCCCAGTCAGTGGCCAGTGCCCGGCCCGGCTCCCCCAGAGCATGTCGAGCTGCTTTGGAGGTGTGAGCCCTGAGGGAGAAAAAGGCTCTGCTGATTCAAATCACTAACGAAAGCGGGAGAAAAGAGCTTTCAGCCCTTTGTTTTCATGTTTGTGACAACCTGGCTGCTGTCCCCAGCACCGGTAGCTGTGCTCAGGGCTGGTTTCGGGCCGTGCTGCTCCCGGGGCAGCGAAACTGCTCAGGCAGCTGCAGGCTGGTGCTGCTGCTGCTGCTTGCCCTGCTGCTGAACAGCTGCAATTTGTTTGGTTTTCCCAGTTAGGTCAATTTTCTAAATCTCGGTCCGCTGCAAACTCCAGGGATTATGCAGGATGTCAAGGCTTTCCTTTTGCTGCTGTCAGAAAGGTCTCTGGGTTTGGTGTTTGGGTTTTGCTCTCGTTCAGAGCGCGCAGTGTTGTGAAGTGTTTCCGAAACCTGGTTGCAAAGTGGTTTGGAGCTCTGGGTGCCGCTCAGATTGGAGCTCAGACGCTGAAAGGTGAGAAGATAAGGAGCCAGGGCCTGGCTGTGGTGGTGGCAGTGGTTGTGTCCCTCACTCACGGTGACTGCGAGGCCGGAGGGCTCGGGTGAGGCCGGGGGTGCTGGGCAGAGCCAGCTGAGCTGGGATGGGAGCTGGGATGGGAGCTCAGTGCTCTGCCTTCCCTGGCCCTGTGTGGCCACCCCCGTCCTGCTCCCACAGCTCTGCAGCTCTCAGGGCCGAGGAAAGGGCACGAGCAGTGCTGGAGGTGCTTCCTCCGAGGGAGAAAGCAGAGTTCTGCCGTGCCTGGCTGGGTGGGGGCAGCCCCACGCCTCGGGGCTGTGGCATGGCGCCGCTGGCTTCTCCCTCCTCCCCGTGGAGATCAGGGCATCCAGCTGGGACAGAAACCAACCAAAGGTGGCCCCGAGCGCCTTCTCGCCGAATGTGAAAATGAAGATGTGGGTTTTGCGCTGAGAAAGAAGGACCGAGAGCCGTGGGCAGCGCTGGCAGCGAGGAGCAGCGGCTGCTCCAGCAGGATGAGCTGCTCTGGCAGGGCGAGCTGCCCGTGCCGCAGCAGCCCCGGGGCCGAGGGCTGCCAGCGTCGGTGCTCTGCCTCTGCCGGCGGCCGGGGACAGCCCAGCACGGCACGGGGACCTTGCCATGCTGCTGCTCCCCCTGGAGTAGTTTCAACTTCTCTTTCTCGGGTGCCCGCTGAGCGCGGCGGGGCTGCCCGATTCTGCATTATTATTCTGCAAGGGGAAAAGTGTGCCCGAGGGTGCCACTCAGGTGAGTTCCCCCGGTGCTTCTGAGCAGCGAGAGGCTCCTTTTGTGTCTGCGCTCTGCTCCCAGCAGCGGTTTGAACTCCCAGGTGAGAGGATGGGGAGGGAGGATGAGGTTAGTATGGAAACTGCCCCCCAGCTCCCTGGGCACTGCACTACTGCCTGGCAGGTCTGCCCGCATGGCAGCTCTGTGCGTTGCTGGTTTGGGCTGGAAGTGTCGCTGCCTGGAGGAGAACGGGAGCTGTGGGTGCAATCCTGGCCCTGCAGCTCTTTCTCTTGCCTCTCCTTTGCTCCGCTTCCCTCCGAGGCTCAGGACTCCCCACCCTTGTCCCGTCCCTCATGTCCGGTGTGAGGACACGGTCCCACCCATCCAAAGCCATCACCGGGGGCCCCAGGTGACACCTGCAACCCCCCCAGCGCTGCGTCACCTGTGTCGGGGCAGGGCTCTTGGGTGACGGGGGTGTGACCCAGGGGTATTCCCGGGGATGCGGAGAGCATCCCTCGGTGCCGCAGCCCGGAGCGGGGACAGGACCCGTCAGCAGCGCTCCCCGCTGGCACCGAGCCCCGTCCGCGCTCCTGGGGGGGAGCCCGGGGAGCGGCCGCAGCTCCCGAGCGCCTTTCCCAGCACGGAGAGCGAGCCCCGCCGTTCCCGTCCTTCTGATCCCTCTTTGGCCGCCAATTAGCACGACGTGAGAACTCGTCTCCCTGCTGACGCGCCCGTGTGACTCCTCAGATGCTTTAATTGCGGTGTTTTCGGCGGCCGGGTGCAATGAAATGGTAATTGTTGTGATTGTGCGCCGGGCGGGAACGGGGAGATGCAGCTCTTTGGCGAAGCCTAATTAGGAAATAGGGACACTGTTGGGAACGGCTCTGCGATGTGATTTTCCTAATGAAAGCCGCTGAATAGGCAGCCTTGTCATGAAGAACAGCCTCGCAAGGGCACTGCCAATTGCTCTTCTCTAGTGTTAATTTTGTATTTCCTCCCCATTGTTTCTAATACCCTCTTGGAAAAGCTTGAAGATAAAATGCTTTATTTCCTTGCGCCTCGTATCCTGTTTGGCAAGCGGCGATTGGAGCGTGTGCATCTGGAATACATGAGAGGCCAGGCAGGAGCTCCTTCAGACTTGTTCATCTCTGATTTCAAGCTCTGCCACTGGAAAAAAAATAAAAGAAAAAAGAAAAAAAGAAAAAATAAAGCAACCTCAGCTTGCGGCTGCAGGGCTGGCGCAGCGGGAAGCCGGGCCGGGAGGGCAGATGTGCGGCCGGACGGGAGCTGGGGCCGTGCAGCCGCAGCACAGCGATGCTCCGGGAGCTTGGGGCTGCGCCGGTTTCACTTCAGCTGCGTTCAACCTGCAGCGCCTGACGGCTCGCCCAGGCTCGGTCTCTGGCTTGGTAAAGCCGAGCCTGGAGGCCGGAGCTGCCGGGGCGGCTGTGGCTGAGCGCTCCCACCTGGGCCGCTCCTTCCCGGAACGGGGCTGGAGCCCTCGGGGTGCCCCGGGGCTGCCTCCCCCCTGTGCCCGCAGGGCCCGGCAGATGGGAGCGTGAGCTGCTGGCCCAGCGAGAAGGGGAATAGGAAAGCGCTCCCTGGCTGCGGGAGCTGTGACCATTCTCGGTGACCGTTCTCGGTGGCCGTTCTGAGTGACTCTGCGCCGCGGGGGCTCCGGCTGTGTTTGAACGAGAGGTGGGGCTGGGCCTTGGCTTCCCCTCCAGGGCTGTGTGTCATGGCTCAGAGTCCCCGCAGAGCTCGGGCTGGCAGCAGCCTGGGCGCCCCCAGAACGCTGCCGGCGCTGGTTCGGGGGTGGCTGCAGCAGGGGTGACACAGCTGGCACGGGCAGCCCGTGCGAGGGGACGCGGGCACGGTCCCGGTCACGCCGCTCGCGGCTGCTGTGTCTGAGCAGGAAGGGCTCAGCTCGCCGCGATCTTGTGACTGCCCGGCAGCTGCCGGGGAGGGGATTAGCCGGGCCGGAGCTCTGCCGGAGGGGCTGTGCGGCCGCTGCGGGTGTTCTCCCTGCCGGGTCTGCCGGCTCCATCGCGGGCTGCGGGGATGGGCACGGCTGCTGCCGCTCGCTTGGGGAACGGCGCCGTTCTCTGCCTGCAGAAGTGTTTTTCATCCCTTCCACAAAGGCCTATTCTTTGTTGTCTCAAATTAGGATGAAACGCTTCCCTTTTCAGCTGCTTCCCCCGTGCTCTGTGTCTATTTAAACCCTCAGCCCAGAGGCTTCTCGGCAAACAAGCTCCCATCCTTTCAGGTGGCATTTCCCTTTTCTCATTGTTTCTGGCGGTCTGTGCATGTGAAACCCCGCCAATGTTTCTTCATTCTCGGTGTCTTTGTGTTGATGGAGCTCCCAAATGGGTACACAGGCGTGCAGCTGCCGGGGGGACTCACGGCCTCTCTCAGGTGTGGGGGCTTTGCAGTGGGAATGAGGGAATTCCAGCCCGGGAGAGATGCCTGCTGCTCCTCGTCCAGCTGTGGGGTCCTGCCTGGGCCTCCCGGATCAATTAGCTGGGTTGCAATCAAAGCCAACGAGGTCGATGCTCCCCGAGGGCTGCCCATTAGCTGGGACCTGTCCCCAGGCCGATCTGGTCTCCATGCTGGGGGCTGTTCCCTTAGGGAACGCCGGGTGTGGAGCAATGGTTGAAACCAACTTTGATGGCCCAGAGCCTGGGAACTCCCTGGCCCTCAGCTGCCCGGTCCCAGTGCTGGATTTAGAAGTGATGGAGGATATTGAGCATTAAACGCCATCCCACCTGCTCCAGGTGAGGGCTAAACGCCATCCCACCTGCTCCAGGTGAGAGTTAAACACTGTCCCACCTGCTCCAGGTGAGGGCTAAATGCCATCCCACCTGCTCCAGGTGAGAGTTAAACACTGTCCCACCTGCTCCAGGTGAGGGCTAAATGCCGTCCCACCTGCTCCAGGTGAGAGCTAAACACTGTCCCACCTGCTCCAGGTGAGGGCCAAACGCCATCCCAGCTGCTCCAGGTGAGAGTTAAACACTGTCCCACCTGCTCCAGGTGAGAGTTAAACACTGTCCCACCTGCTCCAGGTGAGAGCCAAACGCCATCCCACCTGCTCCAGGTGAGAGTATCTCTGTCCCAGCTGCTCCAGGTGAGGGTTAAATGCCATCCCAGCTGCTCCAGGTGAGAGCCAAACACCATCCCACCTGCTCCAGGTGAGAGTAACACTGTCCCAGCTGCTCCAGGTGAGAGTTAAACAATATCTCACCTGCTGAGCTCCCTGCTCCTGTGGTGGGTGCCAGGGGGGATTTGGGCGCTTGCTCTGAG
The DNA here is from genome assembly GCF_015832195.1 of Motacilla alba alba. Taxonomy (NCBI): domain Eukaryota; kingdom Metazoa; phylum Chordata; class Aves; order Passeriformes; family Motacillidae; genus Motacilla; species Motacilla alba. The sequence goes on from NC_052033.1 coordinate 5,467,170, forward strand.
GTCAGGGCTGTGCCAGCCTGGCTGGAGGCTCTTCAGGGCTGGGTTGCTCTTGGTGTCACCTGTGGCTGTGGTGTCACCTCCAGGTCAGTCCCTGAGCTGGGAAGAGGGGGCAGAGAGTCATGGACAGGTTTTTCACGTGCAGAGGGGGGCACCTCTTGCCTTGTGCTCTCCGTGCAGTTTTGGGCTGCCGGGGCTGTGGCTGTGGCTGTACAAGGCCAGCCCAAAGAAGGGTCCAGCTCAGGGCCCTGCCCTCGGGCACGGCCAGCCCAGGGCCTTGGAGCTGGCTCACCGTGTGGGGGCAGCCCCAAGGTCCCCAGTGCCAGCACCCTCCCTTTGAGCTGCTGTCCCCCTGCAGCTCTGGGACACGGGCATGGCCTCAGGGCCGAGCCTGCAGCCTGCCAGGGTGAGCTTGGCTTTGGAAAGGTCCCAGTGGGCTGGTGTCCGTCCCTCACAGGGAGGGGTGGATGCTGCCGTGGCTGTTTGAGGGCGCTCGGGGGGGACCCTGCTGCCCTTGGCCCCCGCTGGATGGGTGCCCCTGTCCTCGGGCTGTCCCCCTTTGGAGACCTCCTTCCTTCCTTCCTCCCCTGGCTGTGAGGGGAGTGCTGTGGCTGTACCACCCCAGCTGGGCACATTTGTGGCTTCCAGCCCTGCTTGCCCTCGGGGTGATGGGGACAGAAACGTCCCTGCCGTCATCTGTCCTCTGTGGCGCTGCAGCCAGCGGTGCTGGGAGCAGTCTGAAGGGTTTGGGCAACCAAGCCAGGGACTGAAAAGGCTCCTGGGTTCCCAGCAGGGCCTCCACAATGGCAGGAAGCAACTTCTAAAGCTTCCTTTGGATGCACAGGGCCTTGGGGGAAAGATTTACTTGCTTGTTTACGCTGGAAGTTAATCTGTTTAGTGGGTTTGGCATTAGAGCTCACAAAAAGCCCTCAGAAATGGTCACGCTGCTTGTTTGTAGGTTTGTCTCTCTCTCACTTTGTTTCGCAGCTGGAGTGAGCTCAGCAGAGCCAGAGCCAATTGAATTCTCACGTGTAAACTCGTTTTTGCAAATCGCCAGAAGGAATTAGCATCAGCTCCTGCGCATCAGGGAGCTGCGAGGGGAGGGCAGTGGGGCAGGGATTGGGGTCCCCTCTGGGAGGGACCCCTGTGGCACCTGGGGCTCTCCCTGACCCCGTTCAGGCCGGGAGTTGTTTATTCTAGAGCAGAAACCCAACAACCCAGCCCTGCCCCCTCCCGCGAGCCAGGGCAGCAGAGTCAGGAGCCCCAGGACATCCGTGGGGGACAAGAGTCCTGGGCAGGGTTTGGAGAGGCCGGGCTGGCTCAGGGGAGCACGGAACAGTGAAGAGCAGCGCTCCTGGTGGGGCAGCGCTGGTGTTTCCCTGCGCTCTGAGGGTGACAGTGCCACCCACGCGTGACCTTGCACGGTGAAAAGGGATTTTCCCAGGGATGGCCAGAGGCGGCCCTTGCAGGGGCAGCTGCTGTGGGAGATGGGGGATGTGGGGCTGTGCTGGGACCCTGCTGATCCAGACCCTCCTTGGGGCACCTTCAGCTTCAGGGGCTCATGGGAGGAGCTCAGTGTGGCCATGGAGCCATCGCCAGGTGTTCCACAGCTTTTGGGAGGGTCTCCTGCCGATCCAGACCCTCCTTGGGGCACCTTCAGCTTCAGGAGCTCATGGGAGGAGCTCAGCACCAGCTCAGTGTGGCCATGGAGCCATTGCCAGGTGTCCCACAGCTTTTGGGAGGGTCTCCTGCTGATCCAGACCCTCCTTGGGGCACCTTCAGCTTCAGGGCTCATGGGAGGAGCTCTGTGTGGCCATGGAGCCATCGCCAGGCGTCCACCGCTTTTGGGAGGGTCTCCTGCAGGAGCCTCCTGGGGTTTTACCAGCTCCTGTGAGTGGCCACAGACCCGCCCTCCCAGCAGGGATGTCCCTTTGTGTCCGTCCCTGGGAGTGCTGGGAGGGGTCCCTGGCCGCTGCTGTGTCCTTCAGCTCCTCCTCAGCAGGAGCAGCTCGGGCTGCGCTTTGGGAAACACCTTTTTTTCCCCTCTCCAAATGATGCACTTGCTGAATTTTTTATTTTCCCCCTGTGACACACAGGAACTCCTGTGCTGAGCTTCCCCCTTCCCCAGAGAGGAGCCCTGGGGCTGCCATCCCACCCTGCCGGTGGCACCCCGCTCCCGTCAGGCTGTGAGCACACCGGGCTGTCCCCATCCTCCTGGGATCTCACCTGGAGCCAGGAGTTTCCCGTGATGCTGGGTGGAACTTCAGCCTCCACCGTGGTGGCAATGACTGGTAGAGGCTGCTAAAATTAACTCTTGCATCATGTGGCCAGGGGTTTTCAGAATTGCTGCCAGGAACAAGAGCGTTTCCTCTCTGAAAACCGAGCTATAAAACTGGGCAGCTCTTACTCACATCAGATCTGTGTCATTTCTGTTGGCCTTGGGGTTTTTGAGGAGGAAAACAGAGGCTGCTCTTCCCCTGGCTGAGTTTTGCCACACTCCCAGAGCCCAGGGAGTGGGCAGGGGTGGGCTGGGGCTGCTGATGTCCTGTCTGGCTGCTGGAGGCAATGGCTCCTGTTCCTGGACAGACCCAGAGTCCCACAGAGCTGCACAGCCGAGAGCTGATGGGCACTCCAAAGTCACTGCAGGATTTATTGGTTTTCCTCTCACCTGGGCTCCATCGTTTTTGGGGCTCAGGATGAGAATCCTGGAGTTCCTGGTGCTGTAAGGAGCAGGACACCAGGAGTGCTGGCTGCTGTGCCTCTGGGTCCTTGGCTGGGCAGCAGTTCACCAGGATTTCAGGCTGGACAGGTCCCTGCCAACCCCAGCCACGCCACGAACAACCTCCTCAGGGAGCACAGTGCGCCTGGCCAGCCTCGGCCAGCTCTGGGCAGCCTCACTCAGCTGAATCCCTGTCGGGATCAATATTCTGGAGGGCAGCAGTGGCACTTTCCTTCTTTAGCTGAGTGTGGACTTCAATCCCCCGGCGGTTTCTCCCTCTGAGCAGCTGTGCTCTGGGGAGTTTTTGGAGGGGGACTGGGTTTTCCTGCTGAGTGCTCTCCTCTGCCAGCCCTGAGGACTTGGTCCTCTGAGAAAGCCGATTTCCCCCTTGTTCGGGGGGGATGGGAGCCCTACACGGTGCCTGGTGTGCGTGCTGCTCCCTCAGCAGCTCCCAGCGAGGTGTGAGTTCTGGGTGTTGTGCTCCGACCTTGAGACTGCTGGGATGCTCTCCCTGCTGATTGTAATCACTGCTAATTAATGCACTGCAACCCCAGTGCTGGTGCACAGTCCCTCTGAAAACACCCGGGGTGCCTCTGGAGATGAGCTCCAGAAGAGCTTGTGAGCAGGACGTGCTGGGCCTGAGCCACTTCAGGGGTGCTGGAGAAAGCGTCTGCCAACGGGGCTTAACCCCCCGGGAAGGGATGCAGGAGACCTTTCCCTCTGCACGGGGATGGAATTCCCATCGTGGCAGCAGAAATCCAGGCCTCGATGGCCGCGAGGACAGGAGCGTGACTGAGTCTGCTGCGGAGTGGAGAGCAGAGCCCTCACGCTGAGCAAGGGGAGCAGAATCTGGTGACGGGCGGTGGGAAGGTTTCCCTTCGGATTTGGCAGCAGCTGTGAGGATGGAGCTGCGCTTCCAGCTGGGCACCGCGGGGCAGGAGGGGCTCTCTTGGCTCTGCTGCTGCCCGGGAGAGCCGACCCCTCCAAGCAGGGGGGAGGGCTCAGGACTGCCCGAGCCCAGCTCGCCCACCCGTGCCATCCTTTAGGGGAGCCCAAAGTCCTCGCCTGGCCCCGGAGCTGCTTTCCTGTGCCTCCTCGCCCAGCCCTCCACGGCCACGTGCCCTGCTGGGGCACCTGGCGGCCTGGCGAGTGCCAGGGGCAGCCTGGCTGTTTCTGCCCACACCATTTGCCTGTGGGCTTTGTTTCTGTGTCGTCTCGCTCTCGACTGTTGATGTTCCTGGAACTGCCTGCCCCAAGCAGGGCCGGCCCTGCAGCGTGGCCAGAGCTGCCCCTCGGATGTGGCAGGAGCCTGAAATCCTCTCCAGGATAGGAAAGGGTGCCACAACTTCCCCCTGGCCCCGAGCACTTCTCCTTTTGGCGCAGCACACGGAAGGTGGGGTAAGAAGATCTCTGAAATTGCAGAAGTGTGGGTTGCTCTTGGAAACCGTGTCCAGCCACGGGCTGGGGAGGGGGATCTGTGTGGGATGGGTTTGGGATCCAGCTCCTGGCCTGGGCCTTCCTCCTCAGCTGGGAAGTGTTGGAATGGCAGGAGACCCCGGAGCATGGGGGCTGCAGGCTCCGGGGAATTCCTTCTGTTTTTCCCCCTTGGGAAGCACCATCCCGTGTCCCTGCTCGCCCGTGGGTTGTTTTGGGTCTCGTGCAATGCTGCTGGTCTCCACAGGAGTGTTCCCACTGGGGCTGATTCCGTGGTGCTGCTCGGGAGGCAGAGCCCCCGGCCAGCCCCGAGCTCTGCTCCTGGGGATGCTCTTGGCCGCTCCCCTGAGGCCGCCGGGCTTTGGGCTGGAATTTTCTTTGACCTCATTTGATTACCGAGCCCCACGTGCTCAGCACCAGGGCAAAACATCCCAGGGAAAGTAGCTTATGCAAAAATACCCAGAGCCAGAGCATTTCCAGAGACACGGAGGACTTTCCAAGGTCACGCCACAGATTCTGAGCCTGGGAACGACTCCCCAGGGCAGCCGAGGGGCAGAGGAGGAGTTGGACCTGTGGGAGAGAGCAGCAGCAGTTTGGGACGTGCTGTGGATGACTGAGGGGGAGTCACCTCATCCCTGGGAGCTCCGGGGTCCCACGGCAGCCCTCCCCTGAGCCTGGGCTGGGCTGGGGCTCCTGCTGCAGCTGCTGGGGCTTTGGGGGCTGGGGGAAGGGAGCAGGAGCATCCCCAGTGAGGGGAGCCTGAGCCCCGGCTCCGCTCCTGCCGGCCAGGTGTCCTGCAGCTGCCCAGAGATGCCGGGAGGGGCTGCAGGGAAAGCTGGCAGTGTGTGAGCAGAGGAGGTGCCAGCGCAGGGAAGTGCCTGCGAGGGCTGGCAGCGGGCACGGGCAGAGTGGAGCCGTCCTGAGGGGCACAGGAGCCGCTGCAGCCCCTCTGTGCTCTGCACACATCTCCAGGGGTGGCCCTGGCGCCTTGGGTGAGTTCCTTGTTCTCTCAGCTCTTCTCAGCCCTGTCTCCTGCCAAGGGCACGGCGGAGCAGCGGATCCATGGCTGGGGCCAGAGCCACGAGGACATCTTGGGATGGGATGGGATGGGATGGGATGGGATGGGATGGGATGGGATGGGATGGGATGGGATGGGATGGGATGGGATGGAGGGTCAGCAGCAGGAAGGGACAAATGCTGGATCCCTTTGATGCAGATTGAACCCCGAATGTCTCGGTCCTGCCTGGGCCCCTCAGGGCTGGGTCCTTCTCTGCCAGGAGATGCCTCGTTCCGGGGGTGAGGAGCTCTTCCAGCTCGGGGGTATCCTGAATCCCCGCGTTTCAAAGAGTTTGTTGGGATTTTCCCTCCCCCAGCTCCATCCGTAACAGCCGTGCTCGCGAGCAGCCCTTTGAAGCCTTAATTGCAATTATGAATCTTCCCGGGTCTCCCCTAATTGGCTTCCTGTGTGAGCCTGGGGGGCTGGGGGCGCGGGGCTGGGGGAGCAGGGCTGCTGTTCTGTCAGGAGCTGCTGGCTGGGGCTCCAGGACAGGCAGGCCCTGCCCGCTGCTGTGCCCAGATGCTCACAAGGGTGGCATTGTAGCAAAGCTAAGCTGATTTACATGCTCGCATTTGCAAAGGGCTAATCTACCGGGATGTTTTTTCTTTCCCCCTCCTCTCCTTTTCTTTTCAGCCCCCTCTAATCTCCTGCTCTCCCTGCCAGGTTCCCAGCTCCTCTGGCTGGAATAGGCCCCAGCTAAATCCTTTATCTGTCTGTTTGGCAGCCCGGCTGCAGTAGTTAGCAAACGAGTGACACTTTTCCTGGCTCGTTAATTAGATTTACCGAGCTGAGTGCTTGCTGCAGCAGCAAGGCTCTGGACGGGGCAGTTCTGTATTCTGTTTCTGAGAAATTTGGGATTTAAAAATAAAAACGACAAAGCAGTTCCAGGGCAGCTCTGGTCCCAGTGGTCAAATCCACAGCTCCCCTGCTTGCGCTGCTGCTGGGAACATGCGGTGTTCTCGTGTGTGGCTTTATTTCTGCAATTTGCTGCTGCATGGGCAGTTCTGGCTCTGTGTCATTGTTTTGCTGCTCAGAGAGTTTGAGGATGGGTGGCTGAGTGCCCGTGGCAGGATGTCTTGGTTAAGGCAAGTGGTTCTTGCGGGTTAGAAATAACCTCGGTGAAGAATTAGGATGTTTTGTTATAAAAACGCTTTTTTGGTGTGTGCTGCTCTGCCAGCTTTGCCTGCCGGGTTTGTAAGTGGGATTGGGAAGGTTACAGTAGGAGATGAAAGTGAGAGGATGAAGGAAAATTCACCTCTACCTTTGCAGCTGAGGGACTGTGCTGAGCAGGAGCCTCGGCCGCTCCTGCTGGAGGGGAAACTGAGGCACAGAGAGGTCTCACCCAGCTCTGGGCTTCAATCGTGGACCGTGGTTCCCTCTGGGAGCACTGGACAGCAGCAGCTTGTGCTGTATTCCTGCAGGGGTGGGCAGCCTGGGAGGGTGGCGAGTGCTGGGGCCTTGTCCCCCTCGCAGGCGCTGGGACCCCCGGGGAGCCTGGGGGATGCTGGGGCAGGGGAAACCCCAACAACCCTGTCAGGCACGGAGCTTTAGGGTGCCCCTCAAACTCCTCACCCCCTGAGGAGCAGGGCAGGTCACTGATTTCAGTCATCCATGTTTGTGCCGAGGAGCGAAGTGCCCTGCACAGGAGGGGCTCCGGCGCTGCCCCGGCTGTGCGGACAGAGCTGCCGCGGCTCGGGAAGGGGCTTTGGGGGCACAGAGCTGGGACCGAGAGCACTTTGCACTTCTCCCCCGGGGGAGCTGCCCTCCGGAGCGGCAGCGAGTGTTCATCCACCGCCAGGACAGCGAATTGCCGCTAACTGGCTGTCCCTAATAGCGCAGGGGCCAGGCTGGTTAATTAGCCGTGTCTTTGTACCTCCCGTGTTGATTTGGAGAGTGCGGGACATTCCCAAGGGAGCTGTCCTTCCCTGAGTGACCCCCCCGTCCTTCCCTGAGTGACCCCCCCGTCCTTCCCTGAGTAACCCCCATCCTTCCCTGAGTGACCCCCCCGTCCTTCCCTCAGTGACCCCCCCCTCCTTCCCTGAGTAACCCCCCCGTCCTTCCCTGAGTGACCCCCATCCTTCCCTGAGTGACCCCCCCATCCTTCCCTGAGTGACCCCCATCCTTCCCTGAGTGACCCCCCGTCCTTCCTGGGAGTGACCCCCCCGTCCTTCCCTGAGTGACCCCCCTGTCCTTCCCTGAGTGACCCCCCCCATCCTTCCCTCAGTGACCCCCCGTCCTTCCCTGAGTGATCCCGTCAGCTCCGGGGCCCTTTGATCCCTGCCGGGGGCTGCAGCCGGGAGCCACCAGCCCGAGCTCTGGCAGAGTGACCTCGCAGCTGCCTTGAGTCGGCGTTCTGAGGTTAAAAAGCGCAGAAATGAGGCGCGGTCCCCCCGGAGGTGAGTGAGAAGGGGAATGAGCTGCTGCCAGCCCGGCAGCGCTCAGGTGGGAGGTGGGGACGTGCCGTGAGCCTCCTCTGCCTGTGCTGGCAGTGACCTCCCTTGGCTCAGCCCGGGCTGTTTCTGTTTTACAATAATTCGATGTGTAAACCAGCTCGTCCAGGCGCCTCACAGAAGCAGTCCCGGGTGCCCAGGTGTGACCTGAGCTGTGAGTGCTGCGGTTCAAATAGAGAAGGTGGAAAAGCTGAGCCAAGCACGGGGTCGTTCTGGTGACTGGATTTTGTGCCAGCTCGGGGTTTAAGGTGCCCTCGCATCCCAGAACCCCAGGTGGGCCAGGCTGGAAGGGATCGCAACGGCTCATCCCCAGCAGGGCCATCCCAGGACACAGGGCTGTGTCCAGGCGCCTCTGGAATACCCTGGGGAGGAGACTCCAGCCCCTCCCTGGTCTCTGCGCGGGGCAGGAGCTCTGCCTCCTGTGCAGGGGAGGTGCCGAAGTTCCCCCGTGTGAGCCAGGTGTTTCACCTGCCCTCACACGGGGTTAAAGCTGTCCCTGGTCCCAGGGAGCCACGAGTGCTTCCACAGGGAGTGGAACTGACCGGGAGCTCTGGAGACACAGGAGAGTTGGAGCTCCAGGTTTGGGATGTCTCAGGGATGCTGCAGGAGGGCAGAGCAGCACAGGAACCTCCTTGGGGGCAGGTGAAACACCTGGGTCCCGCTGCCCCCAGGGAGGGCTGGCTGCGGGGGGCTTGCTCTTTGCTGTGTGACTCTAAACTGGTGTGTGGAGCAGGATGTCTCTGTTGATCAGGAGCGAGAAGTTTCATTTTTTTCTGGCTTGATTTTTGCTTTTTGAATCACAGGCAGAAGGGGACAAACACTGTTTTGAAATGATGAGTTGCAAGGTTTTGTTCTGACTCCTTGAGACTCTCCACATCTCTCCTTGTGCACCCTCTGGGCAGATTGGTGTTTTTGGCACCCTCTCCATTCACTGAGGAATTCCCTCACCTCAGAACAGTTTCGTGGATTATTTTGTTCTTTTTGCTGAGTCTCTGGCAGCCCTGGCTTTGCTCCTCCTGTGGTTCATGTTGCAGCTTTGGTCTCACACCCTTGGGACGGCTCAATCCTAAATTTGAGGTCACACATCCCCGTTATCACCAGGGCTGCTCCTGTGGAGGGATGTGGCAGAGGTGCCCCCTTGGCAGCTGGTTCGTGATGCTGGGAGCCCCCACGGCCCTGTTTCACCCTGGGAGTGCTGTGGGTCCCCCCTGATGCTCCAGCAGCCTCTCTGTGCCTTTATCAGCTTGGGGGACAGCAATTGCCAGAGCCGAGGGCAGCTGAGGTGGGCAGTGCTGGGACCCTGCTCCCGATATTTTGGATTTTTTCCTTTCTTTCAGTGGAGCCTTTATCTCCAAATCTCCCAAACGGAGGCGGTTGCACTTTGGAGCTGCTGTTGTTTGTTTGCACTCTCGGGTTTTTTTTCTGGCGCTCACAGATCCTTCACCCGCCAAGCCCAGCCTTGAGCTGCGGCTGCAAACGCAGGTGATCTGGGGCCGGGATTTGGGAAATCCCATTGAATAACTCCCCTTTGCAGCACGCCAGGGGCTGGCATGGAGGCCTTTGAGTGGGGCTGACTCGTCTTAGGCTTTTCTGAGCCTCCTGTGGGTTTCCTGCTCCGATCCCGGGGCCGTGCCGGGAGGGGCCGGGCGATGAAACCGCTGCTGCTGAGCGGGCACAGCGCTGCCGCTGCGGGCGGGGGGCCGAGCTGAGCCTGTCCTCTCCTCTCTGCAGCCCCACAGCAGGGTCACCGCTCCCTGCAGGGCTTTGGGGCTTGCAGGGTGCCGTTGCTCGGGGTTGCGCGATGCCGAGCGCTGCCGGCACGGGGAGCAGGCAGCCAGCCCCGGTGCAAACCCGGCCGCTGCTCTGTCACTGTTGTGTCACGTTCTGCGAGTGCTGTTTGACACTCGGAGGGCTCCGAAACTGCTCTGCACGTTAGGTGCTTTCCCTGGCCCGTGCTGGGAGCCTCTCCTTCAGCCCGGTTCTCAGAGACAGCGAGAGCAGGCGCTGAGCTCGGGCTCTGGGGGGGCTTGGCAGTCGGGGCTCTTCGAGAGCTCCCCAGTTCTCACATTTCTGGTGTAAATCAGGCGTTGCAGTTCGGAAAGGCTGCCTGGGTAGGGCTTGCTCCTGCTCTTTCTCCCAGGGCTGGTACCTCTCCTCTTCCCAAAGCACCATTTCCCACTCATAACTCAGGATTCCGTTTCCTCCTGCGGAAGGAGGAGCAGTGGGATGTCCCGTGTCATTCCTGCCCCTCAGCACCGTTATCCTGCAGGCACAGGTGCTCTTGTTATTCCAGAGGTAGATTTTCTCCTCGTGCCAGGAGTTTTATCTCCTGCTTTGAGATGAAACCACTGCCTACGGCGCTCTTTGGGAGCGATTCTCTGTGTTCCTCCTCTGCTGCCTCTTCCCCCGTTGGCTCAGAGAGTGGGGACTGTGGCGGGAGGGTTCACAGCCCGGGGAGGGAATGTCCTCACGATCCCTGCCGTGGCTGGCTGTGTCCTCGCCCTCAGTGCCACAGCAGCCTCTGGCCCCGGCCCTGTTTGAGCGGGCTTTGGATGGCAGAGCCTCCTCTGCAGGCGCCCTGAGAGGATGTTTGTCAAAGCAGCTGCCTCCCGGATCCCCTGGTACCCTGCCTTGCTGTGGTTTGAGCGAACACCTTATCAGCCTCATCTCCTGCTCCGCGCACGGCTCTCGCTCGCTGACAAACACCGAGGTGAAGTTTTTCTTGAAAATCGCAGCTTTCTCCCCGCACTGCCCCGTGCCCTACAAAGGCTTCCTCCAGCTGCTCCCTCCCTCCCTCGCTCCGGGTTTCTATCTTTGGCTCCTCTGTGAGGCGGAGGGGAGGCAGTGAAATCCTGCAAGCAAACAGCTGAAACCCAAGATTTTCTTCTGTAATCTAAGAAAAACAGTTTCACTGGAGGAGCAGGTACCAGGCACGAGCTGCCACACTGCTGGGCCCGGCTCGGTGGCCCAGCCCAGTGCCCAGAGGCCAGCTTGGTGCCCAGCTCAGTGTCCAGGGCCCAGCCCAGTGCCCAGAGGCCAGCTCGGTGCCCAGCTCAGTGTCCAGGGCCCAGCCCAGTGCCCAGAGGCCAGCTCGGTGCCCAGCTCAGTGTCCAGGGCCCAGCCCAGTGCCCAGAGGCCAGCTCGGTGCCCAGCTCAGTGTCCAGGGCCCAGCTCGGTGCCCAGCTCTTCCTCTGCAGTGAGGATCTCCCAGACCTCCTGTCCTGCCCCCCAGGATGAGCTGGAGGAGGCAGAAAGCTGAGGTGGAGCTCAGAGGAGCTGGTGATCCCCCTGTCAGAGGATCTCACCTTGGGAACAGCTCTGGGTAGGATCCCTTTGCTTTAAACCAAGTGAAGTGATTTTCTGACTGCTGCAGCATCAGCGCAAGCTCCTGCTTCCTTCAGCCTTATCAGGCTTCTTGTTCTGGTTCCCCTGGTGCCCAAAGCCCTCCGGGTGCTGAGCCATGTTCTGGCACCAACCCAGGTGAGGGATCCGCGTCCCTGCACCCACCGCCACTGTCCCCACACCTGGGCAGTGCGTTCAGAGCCGCTCCCGAGGGCCACGGGCTTTGTTTTTCCTCTCCTGTTTCCTGCCCAGGATGCTCAGCCCCAGAACAATCCGGGGCAGGAAAGGGCGTTGTCCTGGCCCGAGGGTACCCGCGGCTTTCCCCGGTGCTGGTGGAGCTGCAGGATCCCCTCTGGAAGGTCCTTGGCAGGTCCTTTCCCTGCAGGATCCCTTCTGGAAGGTCCTTGGCGGGTCCTTTCCCTGCAGGATCCCCTCTGGAAGGTCCTTGGCAGGTCCTTTCGGTCCCGAGGGGATGCTGCTGGGATTTGCAGCAGGAGGGGAGATCTGGGCTCGTTCTGTGTCTGCCTGGCCCTGCTCTCCTGGCTTTTGGAGCCTTTCCTGCCTGGGGTGGCGGAGCCCCCAGGTGTGGTTGTGTTTGAGGGTCCCCGGGACGAGGGAAGAGATGAGAATCTTGACTCCATGTTTCAGAAGGCTGGTTTACTATACTATGATATATATTATATTCTATTAAAAATGCTATACTAAAACTGTACTAAAAGAATAGAATGATACAAACAGAAAACTAAACAAAAATAGAATAAAACGATAACAAAAGCTGGTGACTGACTAGAGAGTCCGACACAGCTAGCTGTGATTTGCTATCAAGTAAAAAAGATCCACACGAAGCCAATCAAAAATGAACCTGTTGGTAAACCATCTCCAAACTACATTCCACAGCCATCAGAAGGTTATTGTTTACATTCCTCTCGGAGGCTTCTCAGAAGAAAATCCTAGCGCCAGGATTTTCATAAAGCATCACAATAACACCCAGGCTCCGGGGCTTTGCTCTGCTGGGGGGTGAGAGGTGTCCTGCAGGGGGGTCTGCTCCTCTTCACTGCTTCATTTTGGCTCTTGGAGCTCTCCCCTCTGGCCCTGGGCTCCAGCGCTGCAGAGGGAGCTCAGAGCAGTCCTCTGGGTGTGGGAGATGGGGCTCAGGTGGACCTCAGCCCGCGAGAGGGGTTTTCCTTGCTGGAAAGGCAGCTCTGTGCCCTGTCCTGGCCGCACAGAGCTGCTGGTGTCACCGTGGCTGCTGAGGGACCCTCTGCTCCTGGCCGGGAGCAGATCCTGAGCAGCAGCAAAGCCCTGCAGGGGAAAGGTCCCAGGGCCCTGGGGGCGATCGGGGGAACCCCAGCGGCTCCCAGCCGAGTGGAAAGTCCTTGTCAGGGAGCTGTGATGCCCCAAGGCTTTCCCGTGACCTCTGGTGGCTTCACAGCGCAGCAGAAAAAGATGGGTTTTGTTGATAATTCTTTTTCATTCTGTTTAAAAAGTTTTGGTTTGTTTTTTTTCCTTTTTACGAACTTTTTACCTCAAGCAAAAAGCAGGACAAGGGAAAATCTAAAAGCAGTGGTCAGCAGGTTCCCACCTCCCACCAAAGGGTAAATGTTTACTGGGTCGGTGTTAACTAACAGAAATATTTAATTTGTCTGTTCGCCTTTGTGTCCCACAGAGATGAATGAAGCCTCTTAAGTAAGCAGTGGATGGAAATTCCCCAAGGGTCTGGCACCCATGGGAGGACAACTTCACAGATAATCTTAGGATACTTCCCATGATCCTAAGATCTTGGGTGCACTGAGCTTCCTCTCACTCACTTTAATCGGTGGTTTTTAAGAAAATAATTTGTCAGAAATTTATTATAATAATTAATAATAAAAATTAAATAATTTATAATAACAGATTCTTATAAATTGCCCCTTTGGATGCTCACACCTTCAGAGGGGATGAGCTCAACCATGCCCTGAGCCCTGACGCTGGGAATTGCTGGACATCTGTTGAAAATGGGGCAAAACCTTGGGGCAGGTGGGTTTCTCTGAGGACTTGGGGCTCTTAGAACCAGATGCTGTCCCTGCTGTGTGGAGGGGGCTGGGCCATCACCGGGGCAGTGCAGCTGCCCAACACCCTCATCAAGAGCAAAGCATTCTCCAAACCCTTGACCTCAGCACTTGTTTTCCTTGGTGTTCTCAAGATGCTTACCAGGGCTCCTGAAGGTCAGATTGCGTTCTCCAGAGCTGTCCCTGGCCCTCATCGTGCTCGGCGTGGGTGGCAAGGAGGGGGCAGCAGACAAGGTCGCAAAGTTTCTGCTCCGTTGCGGTGGACGAAGCGAGGCCTTTCCCACGGGAAGTGCTTCCATAAGCACTGCCCTGGCAGAGGAGGTTCAGGCTCCTGTGTGGTCCACGGCACAGCAGGAAAAGGCTGCCCCGAGAGCGCGTTCTGTGGTTTGAAGTGGCAGCAATATCTTGGGTGTGTTTTATTATTTCACATTCCCTCCTGTGTGTGCCAAGACACACGGGAGGGGATGCTGGGCTCGCTGCGGGGTGAGGAGCCCGTTCCCCTCCGAGGACTGAGCTGGTTTTTGAGCTGGCTGTTGCAAGGGTGTCTGTGAGTCACCCTGGGCTCTTACTCACCGCCTTTCTCCTGCCCCAGCCTGGCCGAGGTGCCGGGCTCGATTTCCGCGCTCCCCCGCGGCACCGCGGCGCTCCCGGCACCGGGCGCACGCGAAGGCTCCGCTGCAGAGCCCAGCTCAGGCTCTGCCAGTGAGGAGGAGCCCAGGAGCCCCTCTGGGGTGCGGGGAGCGCAGGCACTGGGCAGGTCAGTGGTTTTCGGGGTGTTTGTTCTCACCTCCGGGCAGCTGCTAGTGGCTTCTCTGTGGGGCAGGGCTGGAGGTGGCTCCCTGCACCCCAGGGAGCTCCAGCAGCCAGGCTCAGCTTTCCTGAGCCCTTCCAGGCAGCTGCTGGCAATGGAGGCTGGGTGGAGGTGGCCGGGCTGGGGACAGGGGGCAGGGAGGGCTCTGGAGCCTCTGCCAGGTCACGGCGGCTCCGGGGCAGGGGTGGTGGGGCTGTGGTGGGCACGGCCACTGCTGGGTGCTGGCCCCAAATGCTGGCCAAATGGGCAGAGAATTGAGTGTTTTGGGATCTCAGGGAATGACATGGCTGTGTGGCATGGGTGCTGTCCAGGGTGAACACAAAGGCTGCCTTGCAGGTGGTTTTGTAGCACTGGCAGCTTTTATTTCTTTTTACTCGATTACTTTTGCGCATTTGTGTTGCTTCTAAACAAGAGGCAAAGAATGTGGGGGATGGACCCATCTCCGTGCCTTGGGAGAGGGGGACACCTGCCCCAGGGTCCCTCTGGGCTGCAGGGGAGGAGGGAGTGGCCACCTGGCCACCTCTGACTGCTCAGGTCAGGAACATCCCCGTCACTGCTCCGGGTGTCCCAGACATGGATGTGGACTGGCTGATAAAACCTTCCAGGCAGCACAGGCTCTGCCAGCCAAGGTTCAGGTGGCAGCCTGGGCCCTGGAGCGGAGGTGGGAGGTGGCAGGGCTGCAGGCCCGATTTCACAATGTCCTCGTGTGCTGGGCTCACATCCCCTCGGTGTTTTCCACCGTTGCCACAAGGGCACGTGGACCTTTCCGTCATGGTGGCTGTGTGGCAGCGAGGGGACGGTTCTGGAGCCTTCCCTGCCACTTGGGGTGGGTTTGTGACCATGGCCGGTGAACACTGGAGCCATCAAGGGCAACCCTTTATGAACTGTCCTCCTTCTTTCCCCTCCAATTCAGGAGATGAGTGAAGATGCAGCACACCACGTGCACGGAGGACAGGATCTACCACGCGCTGGAGCGGTGTCTGCACGGGCTGAGCAGGGACGCTGCGGCCAGCAGATGGGCTGGTAGGTGACCTTTAACCATGGCCTCCTCTCTGGGATCCCCGGGGCCCTGGTGGGTGTCTCAGCCAGGACTCTCTCTGGGTTAGAGGGAGCTGCTGGTGTGCTGGAGACCATCCCCTTCCAGCGGTCACTCAGAGGCAGCATCCAGCCTGGCCAGTGCTCCTGGGCATTTTGCTGGAGCAGGAGGGTGTTCCAGGACCCTGAGCAGGTCACGGCAGGTCTGGCTTGTGTAAGGGCTCAGCAGGGCAGTGGTTGGTGGTGCCAGCTGTCCCTGAGCGAGCTGGGCAGAGGAGAGGGCTTTGTTCAGCCCAGGAAGGCTCCTCTGTGCAATCAGGCAGCCCTGCCCCAAGGCAGGCTGTGATCGTGCTGCACTGTCACACTCAGCTCGGGGATGCTGTTATCAGCCCAGATCTGGCTCAGATACCCTGGTGGCCATAAAGAGCTGAGCCTTGCTCAGGGGGATTGGGGCTGGCGTGGTGAGGGCAGAGCAGCAACGAGCAGAAATAATTTCTGAATGTCACTCTGACCTTTCTGCCTCGTAGCTGTCTGTGAGCTGTGATTAAATCACTGCCAAACCCTCTCGTGGATGAAATCTGGGGGCTGTCAGATTCTGATTCCTTCTTGTCTGCGCAGCTCTTTCAACCCTTTCTGCTTTTCCTTTCCCCTCCAAGACCAACAAAGAGATGCAGACAGGATCCTGCCTGCTGCCAGCTCCAGAGGAATCCCTTTGCTACCCCTCACAGCCACTGGAGCCACGCCACTTCCATGCTGTCACATCACCTGGGGGCTCGGTTGGGGTGCCTCTGCCCAAGATTCCCGTGTCCTTTTCCTTCCCTGCTCTGGGAAGCAGGCCCTGGAGTGTGACCCACATTGCCGGTTCCTGGCGGCGCGGCCTCGTGCTTGGCACGGTGACAGCGCGTGGCCAGAGCAGCCCCGTGGCCAAGCAGGTCAGTGTGTGCCCAGAGCCCACCTCTGCTGCAATTACCATCAATCAGCTCCCGTGTCACTCACAGCTCCAACCCGAGCCCCCCAGCGCTGCTCCCCGGGCTGGGGAGCTTCAGAGCACGGCTCCATCGTTTCTCCAGCTCGTTAGCAAAGACTGGGGCGTGCAGGGCCGGGGTTGGGGCTGGGGGCTGGCAGCTGTGCTGAGCCCCGTGAGTCCCACCCCAGTGATGTCCCCTGGCTCCCAGGCCCCTTCCTGTGGCTCTCCTGGTCTTTGCAGAAGGAGCTGACATTCCTGGGAGAATTTCAGGCGTTCTGCACCTCAGAAATCTCCCTCTTATCGTTCCTGCTCTGCCAGGGATCTGCAGCGTGCCCTGGGTGGGTGTCGGTGCCTTTGCTGTGCCCCAGCCCCACTGCTGCTGCTGGGGACCCCCAGGACCCCCAGAGCCTTCCCGAGGGGCTGCCCCTCCTTGTCCCTCTGCCTCCAAGGAGCTGCTGTCCCCATCCCAGCGTGCAGGGCTGGCAAGGGTTTGGGCACTGGTGGCAGGAAGGGTTCAGGGAAAGCAGAGCACAGTGCCCACAGCCCAGTGCATCCCCTGCTGTGTTCCAGCGCTGTCCCCTGCTGCCTTCCAGAGCTGTCCCCTGCTGCCTTCCAGAGCTGTCCCCTGCTGCCTTCCAGCACTGTCCCCTGCTGCCTTCCAGCGCTGTCCCCTGCTGCGTTCCAGAGCTGTCCCCTGCTGCGTTCCAGAGCTGTCCCCTGCTGTGTTCCAGAGCTGTCCCCTGCTGCCTTCCAGCGCTGTCCCCTGCTGCGTTCCAGAGCTGTCCCCTGCTGCGTTCCAGAGCCGGAGCAGAGATGTTGTCACATCCTTCCCCAAGCTACAAATGACAGTTTCATTATTGCTGTCGTGTCCAGGCTGTTGTTTGGGGCAGGGTTGATTCTCACAAGTCAGTGAATCCTTTCATCTTGCTCTTGGCTGGGCTGGAACCTTCATCTTCCTCATTTTTCACTTCCACTTCCCAGTTCCTTTGCTTTCCCCACTTTTTTTGCCCTTTCTGTACACCAAAATATCGCACACACAGAGCTTTTTGGCCGAGATCTTGCTGAATTTTGTAAAGCATTTAAAGCTTTATTTTTCTGTGCTAACTTTCACACAAGGTTGCTCCAGAGAGGGTGAGTAATCCTTTCCAGTGTGTTGCTCCCCCTGAGTAAGGGACGAGGAGCTGAGGGCTGTGAAGTCACCAAGGAGGAGCTGTGAGGGTTTGGCCATCCCAGATTTACAGCCTGGATGAGCCCGTGACGGGTGTAAATAGATCTTTCTGCAGAACTTATTGCAGAAACCGAATCAAAATGAATTGTCTGTGACTCATAAAAATCCCCGCTAGAAATTGCTAGGGAGGAAAACCTTCTCCTTGTGGAGGAACCTCTTCAGGGCTGGCCTTGCTTTGTGCTGCAGGAGAGAGACCACGGTCAAATTAGGGTGTGAAAAGCAAGAAAAATGTTTGATTGCTTGCTGGTGAGCAGGAAAAGAAAAAAAAAAAGAGGTTTTGGTGAAGGAGAGCCCTGGGCTTGGCTCTGGTGGTGCTGGGGAGCTGGTGGCAGATTTTGCCCTTTGAGCTGATTTCTCCTGGCTTGTGCTGGGTTTTCCTGTGGAGATCTCTGCCCAGGCTGGGTGGCGGTGCCAGCAGGTGCCCTGTGCTGGACATCCACGTCCACCTCCCGTGTCTCAGCAGCTGCAGGCTGGCTTGCTGCCCTCCCCAAGGGGTGCTGTGGCTGCCAGCTTGGGCTGTGCCTGTCCTTGGGCGCCTCCCTGACCCAGCTGCCCCGAGCTGGCCCTTCCTTGGGGCAGTCCCCAGGAGAAACCGCCTCCCTCTGGCGAGGAGATGGTGCCAGCGGCTCTGGGGGAGGAGGAAACGGAGCCTTCTGCTTTCCACCCACCCCGTGGGCGTCGCTGACGGCACCAGGGGCCCGTGCCCAGCGCCGGGGGCAAGGGCAGCTCGGGGGGTGCCGTTTCTTCTTCGGTGCTTCTGGATTTCCGACCTGCCAGGTGCCCACTCTGAGGGGAAATGCCACCCCCGAGGCCAGGAAGGAGCTGCACCGGGAGGCGGAGGAGGAAGAGGGCACTGGGGACACTTCTCAGAAAAGAAATGGCAAAGCCTCATCCTTCCGAGGCCGCCCACGACGCTGCCGTGTGCTGTGCCCGCTGTCAGCACTGCCATGTGCCGTGCCCTCTCTTGGTGCTGCTGCCCTGTGCCGTGCCTGCTCTGGGCATTGCCATGTGCCGTGCCTGCTCTGGCATTGCCCTGTGCCATTCCCGCTCTGGGCTTTGCCGTGTGCCGTGCCCTCTCTGGCATTGCCCTGTGCCATTCCCGCTCTGGCATTGCCCTGTGCCGTGCCCTCTCTGGCATTGCCCTGTGCCATTCCCGCTCTGGCAGTGCTCTGTGCCATTCCTGCTCTGGCATTGCCCTGTGCCATTCCTGCTCTGGCATTGCCCTGTGCCATTCCCGCTCTGGCATTGCCCTGTGCCATTCCCGCTCTGGCATTGCCCTGTGCCGTGCCCTCTCTGGCATTGCCCTGTGCCATTCCTGCTCTGGAATTGCTGTGTGCCATTCCTGCTCTGGCATTGCCCTGTGCCATTCCCGCTCTGGCATTGCCCTGTGCCGTGCCCTCTCTGGCATTGCCCTGTGCCGTGCCCACTCTGGGCCCCTTTGGTGCTGCTGAGGACCAAAGCCAAGCCCAGGCTCCCTGAGCAGCCCCTGCCCAGCCGCTGCTGCCGCCCGGGGGCTTTGCTGGGTCGTCTCCCCCAGGGAGAATCCCTCGGGCTCTGCAGAGGCTCTGCCCTCCAGGAGGTTTCTCTCTGGCTCGCTGTCATGCTGGGCTTAGGCCAGTCACACTCTGCGGGGTGCTGGGGTGAGCCCAGCTTGGTCCTGCCGGTGCCCCAGCTGGGGACAGGGTGTGCCCTGGGCTGCCTGTGCTGCTGGCTGGGGCCGGGAGTGACCACAGGGCCAGGAGTGACCACAGGGCCAGGAGTGACCGTGCCTCTGTCCCCACAGCCGGGCTGTGCCTGAACTGCTGGAGCCTGCAGGAGCTGGTGAGCCGGGACGCCGGTAACTACCTGATCCTGGTGGAGAAGATCCTGGGCAAGACCAAGGAGGTGAGAGGGGCTGGCAGGGGAGCTGCGGGCTCTCAGGCACCGGCAGCTCCGTGGCTTGCTCAGGATGGGCTCTGGCAAAGCTGGCTGGGGCCTTTGGGTCATTAGATATTGCTGGGGGCTGGGTGGGGCTGGCTCAGCAGGTCCAGAGCTCTGGTGGCACCCGTGCTGTGTGTCCCACGAGGAAGAGCCCGTCCCCATTGTTGGGGCAGCCCTGCAGGTCCCCAGGGATGGGCTTTGATCCCCCCCAGCCCTGCTTGGCTCTGTGCAGCTCCTCCAGCCTTCCCCAGCCCTTCCCCGGCCGTGCCCAAAGCAGAGCAAATGGAACATTTCCTGCTGTTCCTGGTGGAGGCCCCGCTGTGGCTGTGCCGGGGGTCCTGCGGGGCTGGGACCCTGGGGAGCACGGGCAGGATCTGCCCTGCACTGCAGCCTGGCAGGAGCCACTGGGGTCACAGCGAGGGGACGATGGGATGGACCTGCCACGGTCCCATGGCGTGCCAGGGGAGCTCGAGGCACCACCGCTCATCCTGGGAGGATGTGGCAGGAAACGGGGGTGTTACAGATCCCTAAACCCCCACGCTGGGATTCCTGTGAGGGTAAAAACCTGCTTCCCTCACGTGGGCAAGAGGCGTGGGAGCAGTCCAGGTTATTCATGGTTCTGTCCTTTTAATGGCTGGAACTGCTCTGCCTGCAGAGGGGTCTGGTACAGGAGGGTTTCACCGAGGCTTTATTGCACTGTGGGCCGTGCAAGTGTCTCCTTGAGCCCTCAGTGAGGGACTTCTGCTGGCTGGTCCCTGGAGAAAAGGCTGGGATTCCACCCCCTGGACTGATTCCACCCCCTGGACTGATTCCACCCCCTGGACTGATTCCACCCCTCGATTCCACACCCCTGGATTGATTCCACCCCCAGATTCCACCCCTCGATTCCACACCCCTGGGTTCCCCACCTGGTTCCACCATCCTGCCCAGCTCCCCAGGCTGCCTGCAGTGCCTGGGCTGCCTGCTCAGAGCCGCTTCCATGGAATCTCAGGCATCAGGAGCCCCAGAGGGTTGGGTGCCTGGCCAGAGCTGGGGGAAGACAGAGCAGGAGGCTCTGCCCATCCAACTCCGGTTTCTGGGGCTGTGGGGCCGGTTTCCCCACAGGGATGAGGGAATCTCCCGGGTGTGGTGATGGGATGGCGGGGCCGGAGTCTCCCGGCTCCTCCAGGGGTGTTTTGGGCAGTGCTCCCGGCCAGCAGCTCACCCCTGTGCCCTCGGGCTGTTCCCACAGGTGCAGGAGAGGTGCGACTACGACCTGGTGACGCCCCTGGCCCTGCTCTTCTACTCGGCCGTGCTCTATGTAAGTGCTGAGGCTGCTGCACTGTCCCAGCCCAGGGCAGGCTCCAAAACCAGGGTGGCTTTGGCTGGAACTTCCCAGCCTGCTCCCATCAGTTCATCCCAAAAAGAAAGATTCTGTATGAATCCAGAGGGATCGGGATCGAGCAACCATTGCACCAGCTGAGGGACAAAGAAAATGAGCTTCAGGGCTTTTGAAGCTATTTTTTTTTAAGGCTGGGCTAATCAGAAAGGACAATAAAGGGGAATTCTTTTCTTTACCCTTTATAGTTGGGCAAAACACACGGGCAACGTGAATGAAAAGGAGCAGAGCCTTCCCAGGAAATACTTTTTTATTATCATTATTATTCCCAGCACAATGCATCATTATCCCGAGGAAGTCATTGCTGCCAGGTCCTGCACAAGCACGGGCTGTGTGGAATTCATCCATGCGCCTTGTGGGGCTTAAAAAGGAATTTCTATTTAGGCTTGGGCACGTGAGCCCGCCTGGGGAGGTTGGGAAGGAGCTTCTTGGGGCTTTGCCCAGGGGATCCTGCGGCCCTTCCTTGGGAGGAGATGGGGTGGCACAGGGGCACCCTCTGCTTTGCCTCTCCTCCTGCCACGGCCAGCCCAAACCCCGGAGTTCCACGCAGCCCTCGGGGTCTCTCCTCACCTCCTGTCCCTGTCCCCGCAGGCTCCTCACTTCCCCCCCGGCTCTGACCTGCTGCTGAAAGCCGCCAGTGTCTACCACAGCTTCCTGACGTGGCCCGTGCCCTACTGCGACACCTTCCGGGAGCTGCTCACCTTCATCAGCAACGAGCTCAAGGCGCCAGGTGAGCGCCCTGCCCCGCCTGCCCCGGCTCTGCCAGCACCGAGCCCGGCATGAAACCCTGCCCTGCCCCGGCTCTGCCAGCACCGAACCCGGCATGAAACCCTGCCCTGCCCCGGCTCTGCCAGCACCGAGCCCGGCACCGAGCCCGGCACCAAACCCGGCATGAAACCCAGCCCTGCCCCGGCTCTGCCAGCACTGAACCCGGCACCAAACCCGGCACCAAACCCTGCCCTGCCCCGGCTCTGCCAGCACCAAACCCGGCACCAAACCCGGCATGAAACCCAGCCCTGCCCCGGCTCTGCCAGCACCAAACCCAGCACCAAACCCTGCCCTGCCCCGGCTCTGCCAGCACCAAACCCGGCACCGAGCCCGGCACCAAACCTGGCACGAAACCCAGCCCTGCCCCGGCTCTGCCAGCACCGAACCCGGCACCAAACCCTGCCCTGCCCTGGCTCTTCCAGAGCCGAGCCCAGCACCAAACCCAGCCCTGCCCCGGGCTCTCCCAGCACCAAACCCAGCCCTGGCAGCTCCAAACCCAGCACCAAACCCAGCCCTGGCTGCTCCAAACCCTGCACCAAACCCAGCCCTGGCAGCTCCAAACCCTGCCCTGACTCCAAGCCCAGCCCTGCCCCGGGTCGGTGCCCTGCTGCTCCTGTCTCACTCCCCCTCGCCTCGTGAGCCTGGCAGCGCAGTGTCCATCCCACAGCTCAGCTTTTCCGGGGCTCGGGCCCCTGCCCCTCGCTCAGGATGGTATTCCTGGTTTTCCAGCACGAGGTGGGCGCGGGCTCCTCTGCAGGAGCAGGGCAGGCCGGTGGCTTTGGTGGGTGGGTGCCTTGTGTGCAGGGAGCATGCCAGGCTCCCCCAGCTGTGGGTCAGAGCAATTAGCCACACGGCTAACGATTTCCTGGCTGGCTTTCAGTCTGGAGGGTCCTTTCCCCACAGGCTGCCCTTTGTGTGAGGGACAGGGAGGGGACAGCAGCGGGGCCCTTCACGGCCATTGGGGTGGCTGGAGCCTCTGAGCTGCTCTTCCATGGAGGTTTCCCCAGGGCTGAGGCACTCCCTGGGTTGTTCTTTCCAGCCCAGACACCCCTTGTGACCCAGCCCTGGGCACGGGCAGCTCCAATGCTCCTCCTAATGAAGGGCTCCTTGTGGATGTCCTGTGGTTCCCAGCGGAGCAGCTCCTCCAATTATTTCCCCAAGCCTTTTTGCCGGATCTCGCCGCCTTCTGGGGCCTTTTGAAGGGCTGTTATCACACAGAGCACATTGCAGCCCGTGATTAATCCTGGGCAGGCTTTGGGAGGCCTGGGAGGGGCCGTGCCTGTGGTGGGGGTGTCGCCCACCCCCTCGCCCTGGGAAGGTGCTCTGGGGGATGGGAAATGCAGGGTCTCTGCCAGGGCAGCAGTTCCTGCGAGATGGGAACTTGGGGGTGGGGTGAAAGGCGCTTCCAAAGGAACAAAAAGATGGAAAAATCCCAACCTGAGCTCTGCACTGGCTGCTTTACCCCCAGCACAACTGGCCATGGCCACCAGGCAGGGCCTGGCTGCGTCCAGGCTCATCTCAGAGCTGCAGGGACATGGGGACACTCCTGGGGCTCCCCAGCTTCCTCCTGGTCGTTTCTTGCCGTGCTCTGCCCAGGGCTGAGCTTTGCTCACCTCTGGAGAGCTCGTGGGGGCTGCTGCCCCGTTCCTGTGCCATCCCCAGTGCCCCAGGCCGTGAGTGGGGACCTTGGCCCGGAAGCTTTCCCCTCCCAGCACAGTGGGTTTGCTCCCCTGCCAGGGGTGCTGGAGGTGTGGGAGGGCTGCCTGCAGCCTTGGAATCCTCCGTGAGGGTGTGTCCCCTGCTGCTCAGCTGCCAGGACCTTCCAGGCTTGCTTCACATCCCCCTGACCCGCTGGGGGGCCGAGGGCAAAGCTCTTTACTGCCACGAGGGCAAAGATTAACGGAGAATGAGCGGCTGTCAATGTTTGCCAGGAGCGCAGCAGCTTTGATCTGCACCCTGGGGCTGATGCCCCTGCAGGAGGGTCACTGCTGTGTGACCTGGGGGGGTCAGGGGTCCCCCGTGGCTGCTGGGCAGGGGGATGTGGCTCCCTGCATGGATAAGGGTGGATCCTGCTGATGCCAAAAGGGTTTCCTGCCCTGCTGAGGGAGTGACAGGGCTCTGCTGATGTCACCCGGTGTCCTGGGGACAGTCCTGGGGGACCCCCAGGCTGTAGCTGCCCACAGCAGCCTCTCCTGCATCAGTGTGGGCTCTGTCCCTGCAACAGGGGAGGTGGCAGTGACCTGCTGGCCCCGTGTGACAGCCAGGCCTGGGGGCTGGAGCAGGTGGGAGCAGCTGGGAAATGTCAAACGTGGAGCTGCCATCCCGCAGGAGCAGTGGGGCAGCAGGGCTGGAGCAGGGCTGGGGCTGGAGCAGGTGGGGAATGTCATCCTGGAGCTGCCATCCCACATGGCAGTGGGGCAGCAGGGCTGGAGCAGGGACTGGGGCTGGAGCAGGTGGGGAATGTCATCCTGGAGCTGCCATCCCACAGGAGCAGTGGGGCAGCAGGGCTGGAGCAGGTCTCCTGCCCCATCCTGAGGGTGATCTCCCATGGCTCTGGGTCTCACCCTCCCTGCTCCAGCGCTGGCCCCTCTCACGGTGGCTGTGCCTCGTCCCCACGGGGGCTCAGCGCTGCCGTTCCTGCTCCCGGCAGGGGCTCTGCCAGCTCAGCAGTGCCCTGGGGGCAGAGGCAGCTGGTGCTGCGGGGCAGAGCAGCCTGCGGGGGTTCTGTGCCTCACGGCTCTGCTCTCTCCCCAGGCATCACCTTCCAGAGGCTGGTGAGGACGGAGCAGGGGCTGCCTGTGAAGAACTACCAGAGCTCCACGGTGTAAGTGTGGCCGGGGGCACTGCTGGGGCTCCCTGCGGCACCCCCCGGGCTGGCACGGCTGCAGCGCCTCCCAGGGGCCGGGAGGAGGGCTGGGCTGAGCCGTGCGAGGGGTGAGGAGAGCGCCTGGGGCATTTCCAGTGGCCTGGGCCGGGCTCTGTGGGCTCCCCGTGCCAGTGACCCTGCAGGGCTGCAGACGTGGGGGAGGCAAAGTCTGCTCCCCCGGGAGCTGCACGTGTTGGAGAGCAGTGGGACACACTGGGACCCGTGATTTTGGAGGCCACCACCCCAACAGGAGCCAGAAGGGGGTCCCTCCCAGCCCCCCTGCAGCTCCGAGCAGGCAGACTCTGCTCCTTATTCGGGGACTGAGCCTTTCCCCGAGGGAAATGAGGCTGGGAAAGGACCTGGGCCACCCAGAGCTGCACCTTCAGGAGGAGATGTTCGGGGCTCCCTCGTGTCCCCTGGGCCCGAGTGGGTGCTGGGCTGGATGGGCTGGGCAGGGCTGGGCTGGGCTGGACGAGCTGGGCTGGGCTGGCTTGGTGGCGTGCCCCGGCCTGAGCCGTGTCCCTGTCCCCAGGACGGTGCTGCTGCTGAACCGCTCGGAGGTGCAGAGCGAGTTCGCGTCCATCGCCCGCAGGCTGAGCTCCAGCGAGCCCGCCCAGCACTCCACGCTGCTGCTGCTCCTGCAGCACCTCTACCAGGCCACCTTCGGCACCCGCTGCGACCTGGACGGGCTGGGCCAGCTGCTCAAGGTGGGCTGGGGCCGCGCTTACACCGCTCCAGCTGCTCAGGGTGGGCAGGGGCTGCACTTACACCACTCCAGCTGCTCAGGGTGGGCTGGGGCTGCTGCTCAAGGTGGGCTGGGGCCGCGCTTACACCGCTCCAGCTGCTCAGGGTGGGCTGGGGCTGCACTTACACCACTCCAGCTGCTCAGGGTGGGCTGGGGCTGCACTTACTCCGCTCCAGCTGCTCAGGGTGGGCTGGGGCTGCGCTTACTCCGCTCCAGCTGCTCAGGGTGGGCAGGAGCAGCTGCTCCGGGTGGCAGGGGCAGTGCCCACCCTGGGCTGCTGCAGGAGCCGCTCCGTGCAGGGGCTGCTGCATTTCCTACCCAAAGTACCACTGGCTTGGCAAAGGAAAAGAGTTTGGGTAACGCTTCTTGGAGGAAAAATGCACATTTCCCCCTTCTCAGGTTAGACCTGAGGGGTGAAGTGTTTTGTGAAGCGTGAGCAGAGGGCTCTCTGCCCTTTCACCCTGCCACTCCTTTTCCATCCCACAGTGGAGAGAGGAAGGGCCCCCAGATTTGAAAATCAGCAAAAGTGTTTGTTTGACCAGAGAAACACCTGGGGGAGAGGCAAAAAAACCATCAAGAAAAACCCTGGGGTGTTTACAAAGTCATTTTTATTCTCATTGGAAAAGTTTGGGGGGACTTGAGGGGGGCGGGGGCAGTGGAGGGGGGAGAGCCCCCCGTTAGTGATGCTGCTGAGTGGAAGGATCCCCCTGAAGGTGTCCCCCGGCTCTGCTCCGCAGTCCAAGCCCCTGGAGGAGCTCTCGGAGCTCTACGCCAGCGCTGCCGATGCTCAGGAGGCGGCGGCCGCCAGCCCCGACCCCGCGCTGGCCCGGGAGCGGCTCCAGGCCGTGCTGCGCGACATCGCCGGGGCCGCCTCCTTCCCTGCCATCGCAGGTGAGCCTCCCCCGTCCCTCCCTCTCTTCCCCGGGGCTTCCTGCCAGCTCAGCCCCTGCAGCAGCAGCGGGGAGCGGCTTTGCAGAGTCTCAGCCGAGTGCGACGGCTGCGATAAAAAAGCACTGACCAAGCTCCTGTTTGATAACCGCACCTGAGCCACAAATGGTGTCATTTAAACAGCAACCAGATGAGTTGTCCAGCCTTTGAACAATCGAGGGGTGAGGTGAAAGCATTAAATCAGAACCCGGTGCTGGCTGTGACATCTGGTGGCTGTGGCGGTGTCACGCGTCCCCTTGTCCTGGAGCTGAGGACAGCGGCGTGCCCGGGGCTGCCCAAAACACGCAGGGTGTGGGGGCACCTCCCAGGCCAGGAGAGCTGGCAGGGGTGGCCCTGGGGGACCCTCAAAGCAGCTGCTGTCCCTCCTCTCTCCGCAGGCGAGGCCCAGCCCCGCAAGCTGCAGCCCTTCCCCATCCCCCCCGCTCGCTGCTACACCTACAGCTGGGACCAGGACAACTTCGGTGAGTCAGGCCTTGGCCGAGCTCTCAGCCGGGCCCCGGAGCAGTTTTGGAGAAGTAGAAGGTTCCCCTGTGCCGAGCTGGTGCTTCCCCATTCCTGGAAGGAGCGTGTCTGTTCTTGGGAAGGCTCCGCGCTCTTCCCCGCTGGCCCCAGCGAGCGGGAGCTGAGCTCTGGGCCAGGCCTGGCAGGGAGCCTGGTGGGTCAGGCGGGGTTTGATCAGCCAAAGGCTTGGCTTTGCTCCAGTTAAACCTGGCTCAAACGTGAGGACGTGCTGAAAGCTGGGTGGGAAGGAAGCAAAAGCCCAGCTGCAGTTTGCCTTTTGAGGACCCAGCCAGAACCTCGAAGAGAGAAACACGATTTTCTTTGCATTGCATCCGAGCCTTTTGTGGAAATCTAAAACCACTGGGGAGGAGGCTCCCAGCTCCTTGCTTGACACCAGGGTGGAGGAGAGCTTTGGCCACGAGGAGTGGCAGTGGTGTCTGGGGTCCCAGGTTTGCAGTGGCTCTGCTGGAGCCCGTGGCAGACGCCTGCTCCCTCTGGTTCCTTTCAGACATCCTCAACGAGGTCCTCAGCAAGGAGTGCAGCATTGCTGAGCCCCAGGCCTCGGAGAACGAGGAGGAGGATGAGGAGGAGGAGGAGGAGGAGGATGTGGAGATGGACGGCGGCTCCCCTGAGCAGGACTCGCTGCTGGCCCCTCTCTGTGCCATCCCCAGTGACTCCGTGTACTCCGTGCTGGCCGAGGAGGGCTCCAAGCTCCCGCGGGTGTCCCTCTTCGCCTCCCCCAAGGAGTCCATCTCGGAGCTGACCATGGTCTCCAGGAAGTCCCTGAAGTCCTTCGTGTCCAGCCTGAAGGACTGCATGGACAGTGGCTACGCCGAGGACAGCGACGAGAGCTCGCTGGACACGGCGGGCCGGCCGGAGCCGCGGGCGGACGGGCCGCCCAAGCAGCGCCAGTCGCTGACCCACCGGCTCTACAAACTGCTCAAGAGCAAGGGCCAGCAGCTGGTGCAGCGCCGGGACTGCCCGGGGCCCTGCTCGCTGCCGCTGCGGCGCGCCGAGAGCCTGTGCGTGTCCCCGGCGCAGCCGCGCATCCCCGCGCGCTCCCGCCGCGCGCTCTCGCTGCCGCAGCACGGCCCGGGCCGGCGCGGGCCCGCCCCGCTCGCCCCCTCGGCCCCTGGGGCTGCCCCGGCGCCCCTTCCTCAGCTCCGACGACGAGGCCGAGGTGGGCACGCTGCGCGTGGTGGTGTTCGGCTCGGACCGCATCTCGGGCAAGGTGGCCCGCGCCTACAGCCGCCTCAGGTGAGCCCGCAGGTGAGCCCGCAGGTGAGCCGGGGGCCGCAGCGCCCGCCCTGCCCGGCCGCTCCGCTCAGCCGCCTCTGCTCCTCCGCAGGCTGCAGGAGAGCTCCTGCCCCTCCCTGACACGGTACTTCAGGCTCCAGTTCTTCTACGTGCCCGTCAAGAGGAGCTGCGTGGCTCCATCGACCCCGCAGACGCACCACCACCATCATCATCATCATCACCACCCCTCGGCGTCGCCGGGGGAGCCCCCGCCCCGGGCACAGGTGGGTGTGCCCTCCCCCGGTGTCCCCGGGGCTCTGCTGGGCGCGGGGGTGCTGTGGGCGGTGGGGCAGGCCGAGGGACCCTCGGGGTGACCCCAGTGTCCGGTGTCAGGACCCCTCCCTGGCCGGGACGGAGAGCAGCACCAACGACATCTCGCACTACATCGGCCTGCTGGACCCCTGGTACGAGCGCAACGTGCTGGGGCTGATGAGCCTGCCCATGGGCGTCCTGTGCCAGGTGCGTGTGTGCCGCGGGCAGGGCGGGGCGTGCCCCTTCCCCTTCCCACGGAGCTGTCTGGAGAGCCTTCTGCCGTGCCACATGGACACGGGATGGACGCGGGGCTCCGGGGGTCGGCAGGAGGTTCCCGTCCCCAGCGGGGCGGGTGGGCAGCTGTGGCTGGAGGTGCCACCTGCCCCGTCACCCTTCTGACGCATTGTGCCACCGCAGTGCGCCAAGCCCGAGGCTGAGCCCCAGGAGGACGCCCGGGAGCAGCTGCCCATCCTGGCTGACATGATCCTCTACTACTGCCGCTTCGCCGCGCGCCCCGTGCTGCTGCAGCTCTACCACACCGAGGTGGGCAGGGGGAAACGAGGGGTGGCTCTGCCTCTGAGGCGCCGGGGTGGCGCAGCCACCGCGTGCTGCTGAGGCGGAGCTCGGTCCCCTCCGGGCCCCTGGGTGTCCGTGGTGCCCTGGCTGATGCTCCTGGCTCGGGGCTGAGAGCAGCTCCTGCCCTGGCCGCGAAGTCCCACGAGCAGTTTTGCACCCCAGTACATTTCCGCACGCACAAAGCAGTGCCTGGCAGCGCTGCCAGCTTTTCCAGGGCGCTGGGATCTCTCCAGAGCTCTGCTTCCCAAAGCAAGCCCCTCCATGAGGTGACTTTTCCACACTCTCTGTGTGCCTGGGGACCAAACAGGGCTTGGTGAGCAGGGCACATGGGATTTGTGCTCCCAAAGCAGCTCCCAGACCCCGCTGTTGGCTCATTGGGGTTTTTTTCCCAGTGGCGTTTTAAGTGAAAATGAGAGGTTTGGGATCTGCTCAAACAGTCTGAAGCCCAGCTAAAGGCAGGCGCCACCCCAGGCTGCTGAAAGGGGCTTTGAGAGCATGGAAGGATTTTCCCAAACTGCCCCATTTCCTGAGGACTGAGAGGGGTGAAGGCTGCCTGGCCGGGCTGGGTCCCCTCACCCCCACGTGTCCCCTCTTGTCCCCCTGGCAGCTCACCTTCATCGGCGGGGAGAAGAGGACCGAGGTCTTCATCCACTCCCTGGAGCTGGGGCACTCAGCAGCCACGAGGGCCATCAAGGCCTCAGGTCTGTAGCTGCTCCTGCACCCCCACCCGCCCTGGGGGGGTCTGAAACCCGGGAAGGGAAGGGGAGGAAGGGGAAGGGGGGGCTGGGGAGCCTGGGCTGGAGCTGGGCTGGGGAGCCTGGGCTGCAGGAGCTGTCTGAGCCAGGCTGAGCGAGGATCCAGAGAGCTCTTCACTGCTTTGGGAGAGAAACATCCCAGTTCTGTATTCCCTGCAGGAGCAAAACCATGGCAATGCCTGATTGTTTGTGCTGCTCTGACCTCTAGAATGGATTCACAATAAAACACCTCCAAGCCCGTTTCCTTCCTCTCATCAGCACCTGCCAAATGCAGCTCTTTATCTTCCCTTGTTCCTGCTTGCTCTTTGTGCTTTGTCCAGAAGTGTCGCTGATAAAATCCCTCTTTCATCTCCTTGTTTCCCTGGGCAAAGCCCGGTTTGTGTGTGTGCTCGGAGCCTTGCAGGTGCCATTTTTTGTGCTTTTATGGTACGAGTTCATACCGTTAGCGGTGTTAGGAGGGCAGGAGCAGCGGCAGGGCCATGCGGCTGCGGTTCCTCCGGGCACCCAGCCGGGATGCTCTGGAGTGCGGCTCACACAGACCCCTCACGGCCAGCCCCCAGCACTGCAGCGCAGCGCGCTCCTCACGGCCTTCACCAGCTGCCTTGCTGCGAGCTCCGCTTGTCCTTCGAAGCAGAGCCCAGAAAATCCCCCCCTGTGCGGTGTGCCCCCCCTGCTCCCCCAAACCAGGCTTGGGCAAAGAGCTCTTCCCCCAGCCCATGAAAGCGCCGGTGCTGGATCCCATCTTCCCCCTTGGCTTGTCTGGCGCTGCTTCACAGCTGCAAAAACCTACCCGGGGGGAAAAGGACAGTTTAAAAGTGTCAGGCCCGGCGTCTCAGGCTAATGCAGCGCGGGCACAAACCTGCCTGAGCAAACAGGAGCAGGGAGAGCGCTGTGGCCTGTACTGCTCTGTGTTTCCTGGAGCTCTGTCCCTCTGCACCGGCTCAGCCAGAGCCACTTTCAGTTCTGCAGGGTGGTTTTGTGTTGTAATTCCTCTCTGGATTCTTTGCTTTCTGCAGATTTTAAGCCACCTTTCCTCCTTTTTTTGCCCCTTTTCCCCACAGCTGTGCTCAGCAGGCCCTTTTCCCCTGCCTGCAGTCCTGGCTGCGCTGCTGTGCCAGCAGCCAGGGAAGGCTGGGATGAAAAGCCCCCGTGTGATGTTTGCTCCTTGTTTCCTGCAGGTCCAGGCAGCAAAAGGCTGGGAATAGATGGAGACAGGGAAGCGATCCCACTGACACTACAGATTGCATACAGCAAGGTCTGTGCTGGCACTGCCGGGCACCTCCAGAGCTGGGGACAGCTCTGGGGCACTCCTGGCAAGGACATGGAGGGGCTGGGGGTGTCCAGGGAAGGGAACGGAGCTGGGGAAGGGGCTGGAGCACCAGCAGAGGCTGAGGGAGCTGGGAAGGGGCTCAGCCTGGAGAAAAGGAGGCTCAGGGGAGACCTTGTGGCTCTGCACAGCTCCTGCCAGGAGGGGACAGCCGGGGGGGGTCGAGCTCTGCTCCAGGGAACAGGGACAGGAGCAGAGGGAACGGCCTCAGGCTGGGCCACAGGGAGTTTAGATCGGGTATTAGAGAATATTTCTTCACTGAAAGGGCTTTCCAGCCCTGGCACAGCTGCGCAGGGCAGTGGTGGAGTCACCATCCCTGGGGATGTTTAAAAGACGTGGGGTTGGCGCTTAAGGACTTGGCAGGGTCAGATTCAGGGCTGGACGTGACCTGAAAGGCCTTTTCCAAGCTGAGCGGTTGTGTGCTTCCCTCTGCTGGGCTCCGGCTGCTCCCTGCAGACAGCGGCCAGTGGCAGGAGTCACTGGAACGACGTGGAGAAGGTCTGCACGTCCGTCAACCTCAGCAAGGCCTGCAGGAGGCACGAGGAGCTCGGTGGGTACGGGGGGGCTGTGCCCGGGCAGGGTGGGGGCCCTGGGGGAGCGAGGGAACCCGGTGGATCTCCTGGCTGGGCAGTGAGGGAGGTGAGAATGCCGGAGACACGCGGGAGTCCCTGATGTTCCCTCAGCTGTGCCGTAGTCCTTGGTGTGTGCCAATCCTCAGCACCACATCAGGGACACAGGACGCGTCCCGTCCCACTGTCCCAAAGGTTCCAGCTGGAAAAGCGTCCACTAGGGATGGGGCTGGGGTGGCTCGAGCACAGGACAGTGATGCTTTCCACGACAACACTTAGCAGGGAGCGAGAGCAGGTGAAACTCTTCAGGTGAAGCAGGAGCAGGGGCCAGGTGCTCGTCCTGCAGCCACAGCAGCCTGCCTCACATGCTTCCCTCAGCACGCCTTCCTGAGCTGCTGCTGCAGCCTGCTCCCCCTCCTGCAGCTCAGACACAGCTCCCAGCCACCTGCCTTGGCCTCGGAAGCCTTTGTTCTAATCACGTTTCTAATTAATCAGGCTTTGAGCCTTTCAGAAGCTCCAAGGCTCTGGGTCCGTGCATGTGTTTGGTTGGTTCTTGTTCAAGAGCTGCTGGTTTGGCCATCAGGCACGTCCAGTTCTGAGACAGCTTTGGGGGTTTGGGAGCTTTTCCCTCGTGTGCCTGGCAGGTGTTTGTCAGCAGGGCGATCAGGGTGTTGTGCCAAACAGGAGACACCCTTGATGCTCCGTGGATCTCCCCACTGCCCCTCCTGCCCCTCCCCATCCATGCAGCCAATCCTGGGAGAGAAGCGCCAGGAATGGGTTTCTCAGCCCCTCTGAATGCTGCGCTGGGTGTTCTGCTCGAGTTCAGGGCTTGCACCAGGGCTGCCCTCAGCTCCTCTCTGGGGAGAGCCCTCTCCGTGGATCTCCGTCCTTCCAGGAGGAATCCCTTGGTCCCGGAGGTTTTCCCTTTCCTGGGTTTGACCACAGGATGTCACTGCAATTCCAGGCACCCGGAGGCGTCTCCAGTGGGCTCAGGAGAGGCCACGGGGGAGAGTCAGACTTTCCTCACGGCGATGGGCAATGGATTTTCTCCTGTTTGCAGCCCGGGGTGGTTAAATGTTCTCTCCCGCCGTGTTAGGAAAGCAGCTGGAATTGCAGAGGACATTCAGCAGGAGGGGAGGGAAGCTGGGAGTGCTCTGCATTCCCCCAGCACTGGGGTCCTGCTGGAGCTCCAGCTCTGGGGTGCTCTGAGAGGTGCAGGGGCCTCTTGGACTCCCAGCAGAGCCTCAGGCCGTGGCAGCTTCCTTCTCTTGCAGCCTCGAAGACAGAATGTCTCAACCTAACCATGACTGAGGTGGTCAAGAGGCAGAACTCCAAATCCAAGAAAAGTTTCAATCAGGTAACTGCAGCCCTGGAGCTTGTACACTGGGGAGATGGGAGGGGGGCAGGGCTGGAGTGAGCAGCTCCTGGGGGCATCCCCTCGCTGCTGCCCCAGCTCCCCTGCCCAGCCCAGGGAGGGCGCTGGGGCAGCGCTCCCTCACTCCAGCCTTTGCTCTCAGCAGATCAGCGTGTCCCAGATCAAAGTGGACAAGGTCCAGATCATCGGGGTGCAGTCCTCCTTCGCCGTGTGCCTGGACCAGGATGAGCAGAAGATCCTGCAGAGCGTGACCAGGTGGGAACTGCAGCCAGAGCTGCTGGGACGGGGCAGCGCCCGGCTCTGAGCTCAGCTTGGATGGATGCTCCTGCTCAGATCCCAGCGGCCCTGCTCCCGCTGGGCTCTCAGCCCCATCCCTGCTGGGTTCTTAGCCCTGTTCCCACTGGGCTCTCAGCCCCATTCCCACTCAGTTCTTAGCCCCGTTCCTGTTCCTGCTGGGTTCTTAGCCCTGTTCCTGCTGCCCCTGAGGGCTCTCAGCCCCATTCCTGTTCCCTGCTGGGCTCTCAGCCCCGTTCCCATTCCCACTTGGTTCTCAGCCCCGTTCCCACTGCCCCTGAGGGTTCTCAGCCCTGTTCCCATTCCCCCTCAGTTCTCAGCCCTGTTCCTGCTGCCCCTGAGGGTTCTCAGCCCCGTTCCCATTCCCCCTCAGTTCTCAGCCCTGTTCCTGCTGCCCCTGAGGGCTCTCAGCCCCCACCTCACTCAGGGGTTGTTTCCTGGTGCTCCCCTGCAGGTGTGAGATCTCCGTGTGCTACAAGCCCAGGGACTGTGACCCCCTGGCACCGAGGGGCTCCCCTGTGGCTCCCCAGGACCCCTCCGAGTTCCACTCCCTGCTGTGTTTGCCCATTGCCACCTTCAGTGGGGCGCTGCCGTAGAGGAGCCGTGTCCCTCCAGACCCGACTCCGGCCCGCACCACTCCAGGCTCAGGAGAAGGAGGAGGACACCCAGGCCTGCTTGTCCACGAGCTCCTGCAGCTGGAGAGTCCCCGTGGGGTCGGTGTGGGGGCTCAGCTCCTGCTCCAGGCTCAGCCCCTCCTCGGGAAATGGGGTCCTCGTGCTCTGGTGCCCCAAGGGTCCCTCAGGACGTGCCTCCTGGATCTCTCCCGTGGGTCAGCAGATGCCAGCGCCTGGTGGGAGGGCAGGGCAAGGACAGGGACATTCCCTGCCAGGAAATGGTGCAAGTGGGATATGGGAAGGGTGAGCTCATGGGGGATATTTGGGAAAGGAATGTCCTCGGCTCAGTGGTGTCGGGTGTCTGTCAGTGCATGGCAGTTGCAGACCCCATGGCACTGGGGACATGCCAGCCCGTGTCCCGGTGGCGTTTCACCTGTCACGTGTCGAGGATGCTCAGGACACTTTTCTGGGACGGGAGCAGGTTTCTCAAGGTTTCCCTTGCCTTCTGGAGGTCGGGTGTCCTGCAGGGACGCAGAGCAGGGATCCTGCAGCGGGGGATCCCAGGGAGCTGAGCACAACAGGCCGTGCCAGGGCAAGCCCAGCTGCTGGTGCATCCATGTATTTCCTGCGCACCCAGCAGAGGAATTCCCAGTTCCTGCAGGGTTCCAGCACTGAGCTGTACTCCCAGCCCAGCCCCAGGTCGTGCATCCTGCTCCCAGCACTGTGTGCCAGAGCCAGGCCAGGGCTGAACCCTCAGCAGCTGCTGGAAATCCATCAGGAGCCATGCTGGACTCCCAGCAGGGAGGGAAGGACTGGGGAAGGCACCAGGATTGCCTTGGGGCCACTGCAGAGTGACATTTGCTGGAGAGGGACCCAGTGCCAAGCCCACCGAGTGACACCTGCAGTGACAGCAGGATTGGAGATCCTCCCCGCCACAAACATGCCAGCCTCTTCCCCCTCTCTGCCAGGCTGTAGGTACAGAAAGGTGCAATATTTGAGGGTATTTAGGGGTGATCTGACCCTATGAGCAAAGAAGCGGGACTGGAAAAGCCTCGGGCTGTTTCTGGGTGGATTTTGGGGATTGTAGCCGTGCCAGCGGCACAAGAGCTGCTGCAGGGTCCCAGGAGCTCGGTCCCAGTGTTCTGTGTTCCCTGGATGTGTCTGGAGGGACCCCCGGCACTGCTGGGGGCTGCAGGGCTCAGCCACAGTGGGCTCAGTCCAGGGGCTCCCTTGATCCTGCAGGAAGCAGGTCCTGGTGAGCTCTTGGCGCTGTCCCCGAGCCTGGGGGCACAGCAGCCGTGTCGCTGAGGTTCAGTCTGCCAGGGAAAGGGCCAGAGCCCCTGGGGGCTCAGGTGTCCCAGAGGAGAGCGGGTTTGGCTGCTGGGTTCCCCCAGCCCTGCTGGGCCCCCTCCTGTGCCCCTGGCTCTGCTCCCCGCTCTGCTGGCTGCTGGGCAGCTCTGCTCCCACTGTGCCCTTGCTGGGGACGGCTTGGCCTGGCCCAGGGCTGGGCACCGAGGCCCCCAAAGGGTTTCCTCTCTGCCTTTGCCCTCCCCAGGCAGCTTTGGGGTTTGTTCTCTCCAGTGAGGCTGGAGTTTGGCCCGTGGTTGTTCTTGCTCGGGGCTTTAAACCAGCGCCTTGTCCTGTCAGACACTGCTCGTGGGGATCCTGGGATCCGTGGCCAAATCCGTGCCAGGACGTAAATCCTCTGGCTTCAGCTGGCCCTGCAGCAGTCCTGGAGAAGAGAATTCCCATCCCATAGAGAAAACCAAGCCCAGACTCCAGGGACTCACTCATAATCCTGGCGAAGGCTCTGACCTCTGATGCCTTCTGGAAATGAGAGAATTCCAGGGCCCTTTGGGGTGGTTTTTGTACATTTGTGTAGCCTCAGCAAATCTATGTAAAGTCTGTGCTGATCTGTAAAATACTGTGCAGAGAACTTTTAAAGTAATTGTAAAATATTAAAAGTTGATTTATTTCCAGTGCAGGAGCAGTATTTGGGTCAAGGAATTCCTGGGGGGGTGGGAGGCAGGGGAGGAGGCTCCAAAACTCCCCTGAGGAGCTGACCTGGGAGCAGGAAAAGGCTCAGAGAGTCTTTGGCAGAGACAATTCCAGGACCCACCACAGCACCGGGATTTTTCCTTCAGGTGCTCTGAAGTCTCCGGCTCCCCGGGGAGTGACCTGGGATTAACCTGCAGGTAGAACCTGCACAGTCTTTATCAATTAAATGGTGTTTTCCACCCTCACAGGACATCCTGGAATGCTGCCCAGACTTGAACGCTCCATGGTTTATTAGTACCACCTTCTTATCCCCTTAGTACAATTTTTTATTTTCAAGACAAAAAAAAAACCACCAAAAAACCCCAAAAAGGGTGTATTGGAGATGACTCAGTTTAGAGAAATGAAAAAGGCAACTTCAATGCCAGCACGCTGCCAGCTTGGCTTTCCCTCTCCCCAGCTCCCCTCACCTTCTACATTTGCTGGAGCTGGGCTAGGAATAGAACTGGGCTGAGGGCCAGGGTGGAAAATCGAGCCGCAGCAGCAGAAGGGTTTGTTTTGTGACCTGTTCCCTTCCAAAGTGCACGGAAATCCCCCAGGACTGGGGCTGGGGCTGGGGCAGCCAGGAGCTGCTTTCCCTGCGGCTGGCAGTGGGGCTGGGGCAGTGGGGCTGGGGCAGTGGGGCTGGGGCTGGGGCAGCTTTCCCTGCGGCTGGCAGTGGGGCTGGGGCAGTGGGGCTGGGGCAGTGGGGCTGGGGCTGGGGCAGTGGGGCTGGGGCAGTGGGGCTGGGGCTGGGGCAGCTTTCCCTGCGGGCGGCAGCGGGGCTGGGGCAGTGGGGCTGGGGCTCGGGCAGCTTTCCCTGCGGGCGGCAGCGGGGCTGGGGCAGCGCCGTTTGCTTTGGCCGAAGCCCTCTGCTGCCCTCGGGTGCCCGTCAGCTCCGCTGTTAAAGCAGCTCGGGAGGATGGAAACCGGGGAAAGCAAAGCGCCCCTGAGCGGCACAGAGGGGAAGGGGCTGCCCTGGCCGCGGAGGGTGAGGGCAGTGCCCGAAATAGGAGCCCAACATCAGAGGAGGAGAAACAGCCCCAGCCCCCCAGCCACTGTCCCCCTGGCACTGCCACTGCCCCCGTGACACTGCCATTGCCCCCCTGGCACAGCCACAGCTGCTCTGGGCACCCTGTGCCAGGGTCTGCCCACCCTCCCAGGGAAAAAATTCCCAATTTCCAGTATCCCATCCATGGCTGCCCTCTGGCAGTGGAAGCCACTCCCTGTGTCCTGTCCCTCCAGGCCCTGTCCCCAGCCCCTCTGCAGCTCTCCTGGAGCCCCTTCAGGCCCTGCCAGGGGCTCTGAGCTCTCCCTGGAGCCTTCTCCTCTCCCGATGGGCACTCCCAGCTCTCCCAGCCCTCGGAGTATCAGGAGATCACTTCAGGAGACAGAGTTTTTTCCACGTGAGGAAGATTCCAACTGCTTCAAAACCTCCCTGCACCCCACCCATGCACAGACGTGACCAGGTAGGGCTCCAAAACCCCTGTAAATCCCAGAGCACAGCCCCAGCCCACGAGGACAAAGGGCTGCTTTGTTCCTGGCCTGCCACACAAGAGGTTCTTTCTGTGCTTCAGTTTGGTCCTTCCCTTTTTCCCCCAGTCTTCTGACTGAGGGCTTTGTGTGAGCAGGGTCATACCTGGCTCTTCCTCTCTCTGTGGCCAGGAGCTGATGCTGTCTGGGGGAATTTGGCAGTTCCCCGTGCTGCTCTGAGGGTTTCTGTCTGCTGTGCTTTGGTGTTCGATGACATCAGAAAATGTGGGGAACCAAACCCTTGGTGCCCCTTCCATGGGCTGCCTCACGGCTGTGGAGGAGGAGGGTGATGGTGCTGTGCCAGGGATGGAAAGGCAGGAGGGGAAGGGGTGGGCTGAGGCTGAAGGGTCCCAGCAGGACCCTGCAGGGCGCTGGATTTGGGGTTTGGGGGCAGTGAGCAGGTGCCGGGTGCGTGGGCGGTGTCTGAGGAGCTCTGCGGCCTCCCCACCTCTGTGCGGGGGCGCAGAGCCCAGTTCCAGGGTCACACGGGGGTGGTGAAGGCCGGGGGGCTGCGGTGCCCAGCGGGGAGGGAGGCGTGCAGATGTCCGGGAGCGAGCGGGAGATGCGGCAGGGCCGGAGCTCACCCGCCCGTGCAGCCCGGGCCCCTCCTCCCGTGCCGGGCAGAGCGTGGGGCCAGCCCGGCCCTGCCCGAGCCTCTGCCCTCGGGGATTTGCATGGCAAACAGCAGAGCGTGGCACCTCCTGCCCGTGCCAGGCCGGGAAACCCGGCTGAGGAGGGACAGACAGAGGTGGCGTCAGGACAGGGGGACAGGCACGGGACAGCGCTCTACGGAACCCAGACCTTCCCCTGGGCTCTTCAAGGCGCTAATTGTGACCCCGGCAGGGACAAACCGCGTCCGTGTGTCACCCCGGCAGGGACAAACAGCCCCCCGTGTGACCCCAGCAGGGACAAACAGCCCCCCGTGTGTGCCCCCGGCAGGGACAAACAGCCCCCCGTGTGACCGCGGCAGGGACAAACAGCCCCCCGTGTGTGACCCCGGCAGGGACAAACAGCCCCCCGTGTGCCCCCGGCAGGGACAAACAGCCCCCCGTGTGCCCCCGGCAGGGACAAACAGCCCCCCGTGTGCCCCGGGCCGTGCCCCCCTGCGCCGTGCGCGTCCCGGGTGAGCGGGAGCGGCGGAACGAGCGCAGGGCCGGCGGAACGGGGGCGCTCCCGGCGCTGCTGCGGCTCCCGGAGCCTTCCTGCCCCTGCCCCGGGCGCGCTGGGGAACGGGGTGCCGGGCTCGGCACCAGGGAGCTGAAGCGAGGGACGCCGACAGCCGGAGCTGCCTCCTCCTGCCTTTCTGTCCGCTCAGGAAGGAAGGAGGCTATTTTTAAACCTGGGCCCAGGTACGGAGCGGTACCTAAGGCTTTTAAAGGCTTTTCCTCGCGCAAAAGGAATGGGAAGTGATGCAGCGTCAGCTGCAGCTCCCACGCTCCCTCCAGAAGGATTTTCTGCCCCAAACCTCTCCTCCAGCGAAGCTCGGCACCTCCGACCCTGCTCTAGGTACAGCTGGGGGCTCGTCCCGCCCTGCCCCGCGTCCCACGGGCAGCAGCGCTCCTCTCCGCGTTTGGGCTGTCTCTGCCGTGGCCCCGCAGCCGTGTGCCAGCCCGGGACCGTGCCAGCCTGCAAACAGAGCCCGGGCTGCGGCCAGCGCCAGGGCACCGCCAGGGCACAGCCGCACCTGCGGCCCGGGTCCCAGCCCCGCTCTCCCGCCACCGAGTCACACTGCGGTGACAGTGACACCCTGCTGAGCACGGACGCGCTCCAGGCTCGGGCAGGCTGCTCCGGGAGCGCGTTCCAGAGGGGCTCTCCCTGCCCAGGCTGCGTCCCGAGCTGGCAGCGGGCAGGAGCTGCCGCGGCAGCCGCGGGGCTCTGAGCAAAAGCAGATGGGGGAGATGCTGCGGGCAGGAGGCGCTGCCAGCGGCACAAACACCGTGTCTGGAACGGCTGGGCGGCTGGAAAATGTCCTTGGAGGGACTCCCGGTGTCCCGGGGCGACGCTGTTTGTTGGGAGGTGTGAGCATCCAGGCTCCCTGCCCCGCTGGGCGGCAGCAGCGCGGGGACTGTCCCTGTCTGGGCCGGCTGGCAGCACAGCGGGGGCTGTGCCAGGGCCGGGGCCGGTGCCAGGGGCGGTGCCAGGCTCACAGACTCATCCCCGGGCAGCCCGACCTGCTTTGAGGGGACCGCACCCAGGGCAGGGCTGGGCCTCCTTGCCCGCCCGGGCAGCGAGCCGGCGCGGGGACAGCTCTGTCACCGCGGCAGCGCTCCGCGAAAGAGGAAGTTGGCTCGAAATAACTCGGCGCTTCCCCTTCTGCCCCGCACGCTTTGAAGCGGCTGCCGAGCCCGGAGCCGCCGCGGCTCCGCCGCCACCCGCGCCCCCCGCCCGATGTCCCCTGCGGGACCCCGCTGTGTCCCCCGCGCTGGCCGCGCCCTCGGCGGGGGCTGCGGCTCCCTGGGCGCCCCGAGCCCCGCCTGAGCAAGGTAAGAGCCCCGGAGGGCGCGGTGCCCCGGCTCCGGCCCTGGGGAATGCCGTGGCTCAGCCCCTGCCGTGCCCCCGC
The DNA here is from genome assembly GCF_015832195.1 of Motacilla alba alba. Lineage (NCBI taxonomy): Eukaryota > Metazoa > Chordata > Aves > Passeriformes > Motacillidae > Motacilla > Motacilla alba. Next base: position 5,506,569 of record NC_052033.1, read on the forward strand.
CGCTCTCGGGCTGCTCTGTCACTGCCCAGGGCTTTGTCTGGGGGCTGGCACCCAGCGCTGGATGCCAGGGCTGACAGAACCTGGAAGGTAAGGCTGGGGCAGAGCCGTTCCTTTTCTGGGGAAGGAACAGGGGAGGGAGCCGCGGGGTGCGGGAGATCAGGACAGTGCTGGGCCAGGAACAGGGGTGCCAGCTCCCCTGCCAGCCGGCGGCATCGTGCTGGGCACGGGGCTGCCCTGGAGCCTGTCCTCCAGGGGACAGCACCGCGGGGTCCTTGCTGCCCGGAGCGGACACCGGGCGGGTTTGCTCTGGTGTCGCTGCTCCGGCCCCGGGACAGCTCGGCCCGGCTCGGCTGGGTGAGTGAGCGAGCTCCGTGCCATGCCAGGGGCTGCCGCGGCACCAGCCCGCGCTGCTCAGCTTTGTTCTGTGCGGAACAACAGCTGCAAGGGACAGTCACCTGCCCGGTGCCACCCCCGGGCTCCCTGTGCCCGCTGCCCGTGCCCGGGGGGCTATGCTGCCCGTGTCGGCACGGCCGGGGGTGATGTCCGTGCCGGCACCGGCTGTGTGCGCTGTCCTGTGGCTGCCCGGCTGCCCTGGCCTTGGCCTCGGCTGTCCCCCGGGGCCCGAGCAGCGGTGACAGGGCGATCAAGAGCCGTGGCAGCGGCGATGAGGAGCAGAGAGCGCGGGCCCGTGCAGAAAGGAAGCAGAAATCTGCGTGCTCGGGGCCGAGCTGCGGGCAAACGCACGTGAGCCAGCTCTGCAGCAGGCAGGGCTCGCTCCTCCTGCCCTGAGAGCTCCCCTCGGCACCCCCGGGCTGCTCAGGGCCAGCTCCCCGTGGCCGCTGACCTGCTCGGGATGCTGCTCGCTCCCTCCGGGGCTCTGCAAGCAGGGGGCTGCTGCAGGGTCTGTGCTGGGCTGGGTGGGATTGAGGGGCAGGGTGGGATTGAGAGGCAGGGGGCTGCTGCAGGATCCATGCTGGGCTGGGTGTGATTGGGGAACAGGCTGCTGGAGCTCTTCAGGCCAGACTGGAGTTTTGGGGAGCTCACTGAAAGCAGAGGGGGCCGTTGGTGCCGTGCCCTGTAATTAAATCCCCTTTTTGACCTTGTTGTCCTGGTGCAACCCTAAACCCTCATCCCTTCCTTGCTGAGGGCCTCCCTGCCCGCAGCTGTCACATCACTGTGTCCCCACGGGGCCGAGAGAGCACCCCCAGCCCGGGCACACAGGGCTGGGTGCCACGCACAGCGTGCTGGGGTCACTCTGGTCACCCTCCTGTCACCCCCAGGGCTCCTCTGTGCCCTCCCCAGGTCCCCTCCTGTGGCCCCCTGAGCTGCCAGCAGGGGTGGGGAGTGGAGAGGATGGTGCTGTGACCCTGCAGAGCTGGACACTGGGACGGTGCACAGAGATGTGTGACAGTGCAGGGCGGTCCCGGTGACCGTGCTGGTGACAGTCCTGCCCAGGGGAGGGAATGCCCAGGGAATGGCTCTGGAGGGAGGCTGGGGGCAGCTGTGCCACCCCACGGCCCTCCCACCCCGGGAAAGCAGCCTGGCCCCTCCCGGGAGGGCCACATTTGGAAGTCTGAGCTCTCCCTGCTTTTATTCCCCCTCAGGTGGACAGGGCTCGCCTGGGCTGTTCGTGAGCACAGTGGCTTTCCAATCACACCTATTTTTTCCCTGTGATTGTTTTTCCGAAGTCGACTCCGGGGATGGAAAGAGATGCTAAATCTAAAAAGCTGCTGCTTCCGGAAAACTCTTTCCTTTCCTTAGGAAGAATGAAATGTGACGTTGGCAAGGAAGTCTCCAAACAGGCAGTGGTGTCCAGGAAGCTGCTGGACTTCCACAGCCCCAGCAAAGGCTGCGGCTGATCAGCACTCACTGCAGGGCCACTGAAGGAGTTTCATTCCTGAACTGGCCCCCAGAGCTGTCTGTGCTCCCCCCTCCACGGGCAGGACCCCCCTGGCAGGGCTGTGCCTTCCCCCAGCAGCCAGCAGGCAAAGGGAGCCCCAGCGAGGTGCTGGAAAGCCGAGTCTGGGCTCCAGAGTCTCTTGCTTGGCAGTGAGAGCCCGGAGAGCATCTGCTTTCAGCTCGGAGCTGGCTGGAAGCAGAGCCCTGCCAGGGCCGCAGTTAAATCTGGAAATGAGAGCAGGGGGCTCAGCTGGGCCCCGGCACGGGTGGCACTGCCAGCTCTCCTGCAGGTCTGTCCCCTCAGCAGCGTGCCCAAGGGGCGGGAAGGAGGCAGGGCGTCCTTCTGTGGGCTTTGAGGCTCACAGCCCAAGTTTTGCCCAGATTTTGTTTGAAAGGAGCCCTTGGAGCTGGGAGGGAGAGGAGCAGCCCTGCCCTGGCTGGTTGTCCGTGGTCCTCAGGGGAGCCTGGAGCTGCTGCAGGGCAGCCAGGAGGGCCGGAGGAGGGAGCTGCCTCTGTCCTGCTTCCCTGCTCCTGTGCAGCTGGGCTGGAGCTCGGTGTCCCGGGCAGAAGCAGAGCCCGCTGCAGACAGGCTTTGAGAGGAGGGGACACACAGGACACGGCACCTGCCTCTGCTGGGGTCCCCGCAGCCCCGGCGCTGAGCCTGTGAGGGCTGTGAGGGGTAAAGGGACTAGGGGTGCAGGGGTTAAGGGGTGTAGAGGTTAAGGGGTGTCAGGGATGCTGCTGGAGCTGTTTCTCAGCGTTCAGGAGCTGCCAGCTGCAGTTTGGGGCAGCCCAGAGGATGAAATGCCAGATCCCCAGCGCGGCTTGGGGAACACAGCCCTCCAGCTGCCACATCCCCCTCTGGCTCTACTCCACCCCATCCCACCCCATCCCACCCCATCCCCATCCCATCCCATCCCATCCCATCCCATCCCATCCCATCCCATCCCATCCCATCCCATCCCATCCCATCCCATCCCATCCCACCCCATCCCATCCCATCCCATCCCATCCCATCCCATCCCATCCCATCCCATCCCATCCCATCCCATCCCATCCCACCCCATCCCATCCCACCCCACCCCATCCCATCCCATCCCATCCCATCCCATCCCATCCCATCCCATCCCATCCCATCCCATCCCATCCCATCCCATCCCATCCCATCCCATCCCATCCCATCCCACCCTCCTTGATGGGATGGAGCTTCGGTGGGATGAGCAGGGGGAGGATGGAGAGGTGAGAGGAGGCAGAGGCTGGAGGATCCCGAAATGGGGCAGAGCTTCCCCTGGGACTGGATGGGCTGAGACAGAACACGGGAGCACACTGCTCTGCCCCGGGCCTGGGCTGCTCCCTGCAGAGGAGGGGCTCGGGAGGGCTTGTGGGGTGCTCAGCACCCCGTGCTCAGCCAGGTCCTGCTCTCGCTGTCTCCAGCACCTGCCGTTTGGAACAGAGGGTTCCCTTTAGCCCTGCAATTCCCTTTAACCCCTGAATTTACCTGCCAGGGTCCCGGGTCAGCTGCACTTTCACCACATTTTTAAGAACAGAGCCAGGTGTTCCCCAAAACTGCCCCAAACTCTTGGGGGAGGCAGCTTTGGGGTCATTTGGGGTTTTTGTTTTATGAATCTCAGAATTATTGGAGCCTGAAGGGAGAATTGTGACTTCTCTTCTTGCCCTTCCTCTTCCATTTTTCTCCCTGCAAAAGCAATAAAATCCAGCTGATGCCATGGGTATTTTGGGAATTGCAGAGAGGAAGCGGAGGTTTGCAGCTCTGCGCAGAAGTGGGATGAATGCAGAGAAGGCTCTGGTCTTGCTGAGCCTGCAGACAGCACAACCCCCAGCTCTGGGATGAGCTGTGCCTCGTGCCTGCTGCAGGGGAGGCGGGGGACCAGGGGGAGCACAGAGCCCTCCTGGTGTGGGCCAGGGAACCTCCCCAGCCCTCTGGGAGCAGGGAGGGCTCCCAGGGGAAGGGGCTGAGTCCAGCAGGGGCTGGGACCAGTGCAGGGTCCATCCCCAGAGATGGGGACAGCTCCCGTTCCTCGGGCCAGGGATCCTCTCAGGAGGGCTGTGGCAGACAGACAGGCTGGCTGGAGGGGGGCTCTGGTGCCCAGAGCCCTTCCTGTGGGCTGGCATCATCCCTGCCTGCCCTGCTGGGGCTGCCACGGGCACAGCAGGGCTGAGGGGCTGTGCCCTCACCCTGGGGAGCGCAGCAGGCAGAGAACATCCCAGGGAAAATAGGGGATTTCTGCTCCTTTGGGCTCCTGTGCTGGTTGGAATCATTCCCGTGAAAAGGGGGAATTTCTGCTCGTTGGGTTCCTGTGCTGGCCCTGGCCAAGGCGCAGCAGTGGCTGGAACTGGCAGGACCCTGCCTGACCCCCGTGCCCCTCAGAGCTGGCAGGACCCTGCCCGACCCCCGTGCCCCTCAGAGCTGGCAGGACCCTGCCCGACCCCCGTGCCCCTCAGAGCTGGCAGGACCCTGCCCGACCCCCGTGCCCCTCAGAGCCCGCTCCTGTGCGTGTCCTTTCGTCCTCCTCTCCCACAACACCTGCCTGCCCCCCTGGGCAGCGTGGCTGGTTCTGAGCCTGCTGGGGACCCCTTTTGTGTCTTTATGTTGGATTTTCCCGGGAGACCCAGGCCCAGGGAGCAGGCAGCGCGGTGCGGGCTCAGCCTCGGCCGCTCCCGGCTCCGGGGAGGAAGAGGAGCCAGCCTTTGGGAGCGGGCAGGTGCAGCGAGCAGCAGAGCTCCTCGGGCAGGCCGGGCTCGCTTGTTCTTTGCTAAATTTGGAAGCTGTGGCAGGCCGGCAGCGCCGCCCCCGCAGTGCCAGGAGGATGCGGATGTGGGAAGCCACCGACACCTTGGGCCGCGTTCAGCTGCCGCTTCCTCCGGCAGCGCCGCCGGGAGCCGGGCCGGGCCGGGGTCTCCCGAGCTCCGGGCAGCGCCCACCGGCAGCAGCGCCGGGACTGGCAGTGCCAGCGGTCCGAGCGGGGGCTCTGCCCCGGACACCGCCTGCGCTCCCCCGGGCTCTGCCCCTGCCCCAAACACCGCCTGCGCTCCCCCGGGCTCTGCCCCTGCCCCTGCCCCAAACACCGCCTGCGCTCCCCCGGGCTCTGCCCCAAACACCGCCTGCGCTCCCCCGGGCTCTGCCCCTGCCCCTGCCCCAAACACCGCCTGCGCTCCCCCGGGCTCTGCCCCTGCCCCAAACACCGCCTGCGTTCCCCCGGGCTCTCCCCCTGCCCCAAACACCGCCTGCGCTCCCCCGGGCTCTGCCCCAAACACCGCCTGCGCTCCCCCGGGCTCTCCCCCTGCCCCAAACGCCGCCTGCGCTCCCCCGGGCTCTGCCCCGGCCCCTCGGGGTCCCTCGGGGTGCCGGTGCCTCCGTGCTGCCCAGGTCCACCCCGAGCGGGCTCCGCAGCCCCCGAGCCGAACGTGTTCCGTTTCCTGCAGGGCCATGCCCCCGCGCCCTGAGCAGCCCCGCGCCCGCGCCCCGGCAGCGGCAGCGGCAGCGGCAGCCCCGCCCGGCCATGGAGAGCTCAGGTGGGTGATGCTGAGCCCGGGGCCGCGGGGGAGCCCCAGGACTACCCTCACCCACCCCTCGCACCCCCGCTTCTCTTCAAATTCCTGGGTGCTTCCCAAGGCGCTGCTGGAAGGTGGGAAGGGAGCACGGAGCAGTGCAGGGCAGCAAAGCTTTGCTGAGCCTGGGGCACTCACAGCTGACAAAACATTTGACTTTTAAAGCAGTTCATTTTATAGTAGTATATTTTATTTTTTATTTTATTTTTATTTAATTTTTTATTTTATAGTAGCATTATTTTTAATTAATTTTTATTTTATTATTATATTTTATTTTATTATTCTATACTAGTAGATTTTATTATTATTTATTATTTATTTTAATTTTATAGTAGTATTTTTAAAAATTTATAGTAGTATGTTTTAGTATTTTTTAAAATTTTATATTAGTATATTTTATTTCATTATTTTATATTAGTATATTTTATTGTTATTTATTATTTATTTAATTTTTATGGTAGTATATTTTAGTATTTTTAAATTTTATAGTAGTATATTTTAATTTTTAATTTTTATAGAAGTATATTTTATTTATTTTTTATTAGAATGTTTAATTTACTTATTTTAATTTTATAGTAGTATATTTTTACATTTTTTAATTGCATAGTAGTATATTTTATTATTATTATTATTTTCTGGTGTGTATTTCGGTCCATTTCCCGCATGTTTCATTTTCACGCTGTTTCAGAGGTGCTGCTGATCTCCCAGGGTCAGGATGTCAATGCTGAAAGGTTTCATTCCGTTTCCAAGCCGCTGCTCTTTGTCGCCGCGTTTATTTTTTGCTGTTTTTAGATCAAAGCGCCTCTTGTTTGTGCCGGGTCGAGCCCTTTGCTCTGCCCCGTGAGGGACCCTCGGCGCTGGGGCTGCTTTGATGAGGAGGAGAGGCCGGGATTGAGGGCAGGGCTCAGGAAAAGCCTCCCCTGGCGGTTACAAACACACACGGAGGAACAGAGCAGGAGAATTCAAACAGCCCTCCCTGGCAGGAGATTTCAAACAGCCCTCCCTGGCAGGAGATTTCAAACAGCCCTCCCTGGCAGGAGATTTCAAACAGCCCTCCCTGGCAGGAGATTTCAAACAGGCCTCCCTGGCAGAACTCCCGTGTGCCAAACCAATAAACAGGAGAGGGACCTGGGGGAGCTTCCCGAAATCCCTGGGAGGAAACCAGGGGGAGGGAAGAGGAGTTTCTGAGACACTGCTCCAAGGACCCTTCCAAATGGAGACAAACCCTCTCCTGAGGATGTTTTCGTGCCGAGGGTGTTTGTGCGGTGTTGCACACCCAGACCCCTCAGCAGGGCAGCTCTGCTGGCCCTGGCTCCGGGGCTCTTCCCTGACGCAGCTCCAGACCATTCCCGGTGTTACCAGAGCTGAGAGGCAGCAGTGCCCGGATCCAAACGGGCGTTTCTGAACAGTTCGCGCTCACCTTTGAGGCAAAAGTGAGAATTTGGCCAAATGTTTGGCTCTCCTTGCTTGGAGAGACGGCTGAGGGATCCCACACAGAGCCTGCAGGCATTTGGGATATCAGGCTCAGCGGCAGCCAGCCTGCCTGGGAAGCTGCAGGCTGGACCTGTGCTTGCTCACAGAAAGTGAGGAAAATCAGTTATTTCATTAAACCACGGGTCCGAGGCAGTGGCATCACCTTCAAGGTGGCACAATGGGGAGAAAGTTCAGCTTTTTGTTCCCTGCAGGCCAGTAAAGATGAGCATGCTGCCAGGAGAAGCTCTGGAAGGCAGGGAGCGAGGCAGGCTGGAGCCACCCGCTTCAGGCAGGCAGGACCTCCCAGGCTGGGGGGCACCTCTGGGGTTCTGTGTCACTCTGTGTCACTCTGTGTCACTCTTGTCACTCTGTGGCACTCTGTGCCACCTCCCAGCAGCCCTGGGCTCAGCTCTGCAGTTTGCATCGGGGCTCTGAGGGCTCTGAGGGCTCTGATGCCGTGGGGAGGGCTCTGTCCGGGCTGTCCCCCGCTGCTGTCCCCTGGCGCTGTCCCCCCGCTGCTGTCCCCCGCTGCTGTCCCCCCGCTGCTGTCCCCTGGTGCTGTCCCCCCGGCGCTGTCCCCCTGCTGTCCCCCGGCGCTGTCCCCCGGCTCAGGTGCCGCTGTCCCTTGCAGAGCTGGAGTCGGACATCCTGCGGCGGGTGCGGGCGCTGCTGCGGGAGCTGGACGGGCACCACCCCTCCTGCCAGAGCGACCGAGGTGAGGGACTGCCCCTGCCCGGGCCGCGGGCACCGCCTGCCCCGAGCCCCCAGCCCCGCTGCCAGCGGGACGCGGTGCTGTCCGCCCTCCCCAGCCCTCTCCGGGAGGGGCCAAATCCTTCATCAGCTGCATCCGTGCCCCAGCAGCGTCTGTCACCCTGGGGACACCCTGTGGGACCCCCCTGCACAGCCCCTGTCACCCTGTGTCACCCTGTGTGACTGTCACCGCTGCCCAGCCCGTGTCACCTTGCTGTCCCCTCCCTGTCCCTGGTTCCTGCGCTGGGCTGGGACACCCCCCGGCCCTGCCCCTGGCAGTCAGGAGGCTCCTCGGGGCTGGAGGATGGCACTCTTGCACCGGGAGCCCCGATGAACACGGGAAAGCCGATTCCACTGGGAGCGCGGGCCGTTCCGCTGCTCCTCAAACGCGGCCGTGCTGGAGCGAGCCGCGGCACCCTCGGGGCTGAGAGCCTTCTGGTCCCTGCTCCGAGGGGGAGCTGCTGGCACCAGCAGGACCCCAAATCCCGTGGGGCAGGTGGGCGAAGCAGCTGGGCGCAAACAGAGCGAGGAGGAGCGGGAACCGAAGCCCGCAAGCTCCTTTCCTCCAGAATCTCTGGCCAAGGCATTCCCAGGATCGGCCCCACCGGGGCAGGGCACAGGGGCGCAGCTGGGAGGCACCGGAGCCGGCTCAGCCCTCAGGGACGTCCCGGCGTGTCCCGGGGGTCTCTGCACTCCGTCCCCGGTCCCTGATGCCCCGGGAAAGCTCCCCCTGCCCTCCCCCGGTGTCCCTCCTCAGGAATGCTGCGGTGGACCCTGCACAAGAGAATCGAGCAGAGCCCCGGAACCGGCTGTGTCCTGGTCAGCATCCTGGTGAAGGAGCTGGAGAGGGTGAGTGCCCGCCCAAGGAGGGGACTGCCAGCCCAGGGAGGGGACAGTGCCACCCCAGGGAGGGGAGTGCCACCTCAGAGAGGGGACAGTGCCACCCCAGGGAGGGGAGTGCCACCCCAGGGAGGGGAGTGCCACCCCAGAGAGGAGACTGCCACCTCAGAGAAGGGAGAGCCACGTCAGGGAGGGGACAGTGCCACCCCAGGGAGGGGACTGCCACCCCAGGGAAGGGACAGTGCCACCCCAGGGAGGGGACAGTGCCACCCCAGAGAGCCTGGCCCACGCTGGGGGCTCTGGGGCTGCTCCTGCCCAGCTCTGGGGCTGCCCCTGCCCAGCCCAGCGTCCTGCCAGGACCTGACCGTGCCTGCCCTGCCTCTGTCCCACAGGCAGAGCGAGGGGACGTCCGGCACTACATCATCCCGCTGCTGCACACGCTGATGTACGCCCTGATCCAGGTGAGCTGGGCCTGGGAGAGGAGCCTGCACCTGGGCACACCGGCCTGGGCAGCACCCGGGGACACTGGGCACAGGAGAGGCCACCCGGAGCCGCTCAGAACCCTGAGCAGCCCCTCAGAGCCGGCAGAGCCTGGGACGGCCCCGGGCGGGCTCAGCTGGGCGTCTCCCACGGCCCTGTGGCACACAGGGTGCCAGGTCCTGCCAGCTGAGCGAGCCCTTCGCTGGAGACCTGGCAGGGCCTGCAGGAAGGCACAGCCTGGCAAAGCAAACGTGTGCCCAGGCTGCAGCGGGCATTGCTGGGGGCTCCCAAACCACCGCAGGGCCTGATTCTGCCCCGTGTTTTGCATTTAAACCCAGAGTGAATTCGGAGCCCTGAATCTGGTGCCCTCCCAGGCTGGGGGATGAACTGGGGCAGATTTAAGGGTCACTGGCTGTCACCTCCCTGTCCCCCTGCAGGCCCCCTGCATCCCTGACGAGCTCTGTGCCAGGGTTTATGACTTCTGCAAGAGGCTGCTGACCCTGCCCAAGCCCTTCTGCACCATCGGGCTGGACTATGCCAGCAGGCTGCAGCTGGAGAGGACAGCCCCAGGTGAGGGGGCTGCCAGGGCTGAGGGAAATCAGCTCTACAGCAGCCCCGGGGGCACGGAGTGTCAGTGGGGCTGCAGGGAACGGCCCGGGCAGGAAGCAAGCCCGAGGACACCTGGTTTCTTTTTCCTCTGTGTTCTTTTTCTCTGCTCTCATTAAAGTTCCTCCAGTTCAAGCTTTCTTTAATAGGAGCCCTTCAAACAATCCTGTAGAGCAGAGCAAGGTGCAGACCCCCTGTGAGGGGCAGGGGAAGCAGCAGAAACCTGCTGGGGAATTTTGGTGCCGTTCTGGGGAGCCTCAGCCCACCCCCAGCAGCCCAAGCACTCCTCCCCTGCCCTGCTTCGGCTGCAGCTCCAAGGGACCCCTTCCTCTGCCCTGAGCTTGGCTGCAGGAATGGCTCAGGGTGCGGAGAGGACAGCTCCAGCAGGGCTCAGAGGGCACAGAGGGCATCTCCAGCAGGGCTCAGAGGGCACAGAGGGCATCTCCAGCAGGGCTCCCCTCGGGGCAGCACGGGAGTGCCAGGGGGATGGAGCCTGAGCCAGGCCAGGGAGTGACCCTCAGCCCTGGGTAGGGCAGGACAGGGCAGAGCCTCTCTCCCGATCCAGAGATCCTGGCGCTCCTCAGATGTCCCCAAACACCCTTCCCACGTGGCCCTGGGGACAGAGCTCTTCCTCCCGCCTCCACGTCCGCTCCCAGTGCCCTCCACAAAGGAAGGGAAACACAGGAAACCATCCCGGAACAGACGGGGGTTTCTTTTTCTGGAGCCTGGCCTATCTTTGTCCTGGGCTGTTTTTAGCTCTGGCCCAGCTCGTGGCTGTTTAGGCTGAGCTCAGCGGGTGTTCCCCGCCCTGGCAGAGCCTCCTCGGGCTGTGGGGCTGGGAGCAGCCCCGGGTGCCCCGAGGGCTGCGCTGCTCCCACCGGGTGCGTTTGTCCCCTCGCAGGGACCCTGTACCAAAGGATGGTCATCTCCGAGCAGAGCCTGCCCAGCGCCCCCTTCCCCTTCCAGGAGAGGTGAGTGCTGCCCCTCGGGGGGGCTGCGCTGTCATTTCGGGGGCTCTCAGGGAATCCTGGCCTTTCCCAACACTCTTGGCTGGAACAGACAGAGTGGCCCTGAACCTCGTGACCTCGGGGACACCGCTGGGTGACCTCACTGGGGTTGCATAGGAGGGCACATTCTGCTGTGTCCCAAATATTTTGGGAGGCAGGGAGCTGCCCTCGGGGGGAGGCAGGGTGGAGAAGGGGAAGAGCAACAGCCACAATGGAAAAAGTGAGACGGGAGCTGCTCCTGCCAGCGCCGGGGTCTCTGATGTGAGTCCGCATCCCCCCTTTCCCCACCCTGCTGCCCCCAGGATCTTCATCTTTGCTGACCCCGAGCTGCTGCCCGAAGCCATCTGCAAGGCGCTGGCCACCGACACCGAGGCGGCGCAGGTGTCCCGGAGCCCGCGGGGCTGCATGAGCTGCGTGGTCACCCACGCCCTGCAGGCGGCCCTGGGTGACACCTGCGACACCCCCGGCCTCAGGGCGCAACTCCAGGTAACAGCTCCTCCTGCTTTCCCCTGCTCCTGCTGGGGCTGGACACCCCGGAGAAGCAAGAGGGGTTTGGGGCAGTGGAGAAAGGCCCAGCTCCCCTGAGCTGGTCTGCAGCCCCGGAGCTGGGCTGGGGCTGGACTCAGACACCCTTCCCATGGAAAGCAGAGGCTGCAGCAGAGCCAGGGGTGGAACCTCGCTCTGGGTGTTGGGTTTGCCCAGCAAAGCTGAGACAGAGCCTCTGTCAGCTCCTCCAGGAGCCCCTGGGCGCTGCAGGAGCCTCTCAGGGGAAAGGTTTCAGTTGGTTTTCTCCAAACCCTCCTGGTTTGTCACTGTGGGGCCACAGTGGCACCAATGGCGGCCTCAGAAACTTTGCAGGGGCTCTCAGCGCTTTCCGCTCCGAGGCCACCTTCGTGTGCCTGCTGTCCCCATGTCCCGAGAGTCACCCGAGTGCCAGCAGCGCTGAGGATGCCCCAGGGGCACGGTGCCCTTCAGCTGCAAAGCTGCCACCAAAGGAGCCGCAAGCAGCCAGCGCAGGCAGCGTCTCTGCTGGGCACAGGAGGACGTTCGTGTCCCCCAGCAGGCAATTTCTGCAGGACTCATTTGCTCTCCGTGCCCCGCCCGCTGCCCGCGGATCGCCCCCGTTTCCAGGCGCTGACAGCCCCTGTCCCGACAGGCCCTGCCCCCGGGGGACGTGGAGCACTGGTTCCAGCAGGTGGTGGCGGCCGTGGAGGGCGCGGGCAGCGAGGGGGGCTCGGGCCGGGGCCAGCACACAGCGCGGCTGGAGAGGATCTACCACGGCCTCCTGGGCTCCGTGCCCGCAGGTGAGCCCAGGCTGGCACCCCACGGGGACAGGGAGCCCTCGTGTCCCCACTGTGTCCCTCCATCGCTCCTGCCTGTGCCCCGGCCTCCCCCTTTCAGTTCTCCCTCCCAGCGGCGGTGCAGACACTTGGTGGTGGCTCGCTCGGTGAGAGCAGGGGCCGCACAGCCTCGCATCTGGCCAGGAACTCTGGGCTGGGAGAGCCCCAGGGCTGCCCCAGGCAGTGCTCGGTGCTGGGGCTCGTGCTCCTGGGTGGGGAAATGCTCCCAGCATCCCTGTTTTCCCAGGGAATGCTCCCCAGGAAGGGCTGCAGGGGACCCCTCTGCCCAACCCCAGCATCAGCTTCCACCTGTGGACAGAAGATGAGCAGCTCTGTGAGTGCCCCGGGGCTGGGGGTGCTGGCTGGGCTCTGAGCCTGGGGGTCCTGTCCCAGAGGGGTCCCTCAGCCCTGCCCCTTGGGCAGAGTTTGGGCACTGTCCCAAGCCAAGCTCGTGGAGATCGGTGCTGCCTGCCCCAGGCCTCCTTCAGGGTGTGGAGGGGGAAGGAGCTGGGGCTGCAGCAGGGCGTGCCCAGAGTACCTGGCTCTGCCGTGGGTGCCCCTGGAGCCCTGGCAGTGTCCAAAGCCAGGCTGCACGGAGCTGTGAGCAGCCCTGCTCCGGTGGAAGGTGTCCCTGCCATGGCAGGGTGTGGGAATGGGGATGATCCGCAGGGTCCCCTCCAACCCGAGCCACTCCGGGGTCCTGGGACTGGAGCGGCGCCGGGCTCTCTCAGCGGGAAGCGGGGCTGAGGACTGGCTGCCCTCGGAGCCCTCAGCTCTGCGGGTTCCCGGGGAGGAGGGAGCCGGGGCGGGAGCGGGCCGAGCCCGCCTGTGCCCCTCTCCCCGCTCAGGCGCTCCGTGCCCGCAGGGAAGGAGCTGGTGCTGTTCCTGCGCCCGCTGTCGCAGAGCTGCGAGCCCGAGTGCCTGGGGCAGGAGCTGGAGCCCGTGGAGATGCCGGACGTGCTCCCGGGCTGCGGCTGCTGCGGCCAGAGCCGCTTCTCCGTGCTGTCCACCGACAGCGGCATCGAGCGGGACCTGCCCGCGCCGGAGGAGCCGTGCGCGCCCTGCGCCGAGCGCTCCCGGCTGCACAGGAAGGGCGGCATCAAGAAAAAGCCGTCCCCGCTGGACGGCGCGGCCTTCCTGCAGGCCGGCAGCGCTGTGCCCGGCGGGAAGCCCCCCGGGAAGCCCCCCGGGAGCGCGGGGATGCCCCCCGAGCCCGCGGGCCCGCTCCAGAGGCTGCGCACCGCCCGCGTGCTGCTGCTGGGGGACGATCGCGTCCTGGGCCGCCTGGCACGGGCCTTCCACTCCCTCAGGTACCCGCGGCCAGCCGGGCTCGGGGGCACGGCAGCACCGGCCCCGCAGGCTGCGGGAGCAGCCAGGGCGGCTGGGGGCGGGCCGGGGCTCCGCGGGGCCCGGGGCGGGCTGGGGTCCCGAGCTCGGCTCCCAAACGCACCCGAGTGTCACTGGCGGCTCTGTGGCCCGAGAGATGCACGCAGCCGGTGCTCGGCCCTGTCCGGGGGCTCGGGTACACGAACAACAAACGAGGCGACGGGAAAAACCCTACAGAGAAGCTGTTTCCCAGCTGGCTGTCCCCAGCTGCTTCCCCCGGGTGGGTGACACTGTGGGCAGCCTGGGGGCAGCGCTGGGTGCGCAGGGACACCAGGCCCTGAGAAAAACCTCCCCGAGGCTCCCCACCACCTCCCCTTGCTTGATTTGGGAGCCCAGGGCGCATCGTGGGAACGGAGGCAGCGAGGGGGGCCCGTGGCAGAGCAGCCGCAGTGTCCAGCCGTGCCCAGCCTGCCCGGGAGCCACCCTCTGCCCCTTCCCTCGGGACATCTCCGCTCGCCTTTCAGGAAACGGGAAGCCCGGCGAGCGTTCCTGACGCCCAGGCTGGACCTGCAGTTCTACCACATCCCCGTGGTGCCGGGGCAGCCCCAGCCCTCCGCTGCCGCCGTGAGTGCCGGGGAGAGCCGGGGATCGGGAATTCCTGCCTGTCCAGGGGATGGGAGCTTGGGGAGAGCAGGGGATCGGGAATTCCCGCCCGTACGAGGGATGGGAGCTTGGGGAAAGCAGGGAATCAGAAATTCCTGCCTGTCCAGGGGATGGGAGCTTGGGGATCAGGAATTCCCGCCTGTCCAGGAGATGGGAGCTTGGGGAGAGCCAGCAATCAGGAATTCCCGGCCCTGGCCCCAGAGCAGGGAGGGTGGGAGCCAACACGGAGCTGCTGGGCGCAGTTTGGGGTCACAGCCCCTTCAGCTCTGCTTCCTGGCCTGAGCTGCAGAGGGATCCCTGAGGTTTGGCCGAGGACGGCTGCTTTTCCCACCCCCGAATGCGGAGGGGAGGCAGCTGCTGCTCACTGAGGGCTTTGCCTCCTTGGCCATGGCCCCGGGTTTAGGTCTCTGAGTCTCTCCTTGTGGTTTATGTCAGGCACATCCCTTGCCCTTGGGCAGAGGTAAAGAAACAATTGCATTTAGGGTATTTTAAGCTGGTCCAGCGCTGCTGTGACCCCTGACAAGCAGGCTGTTAAAAACCAGAATTCCTTCTTTTCACTCCTCAGGGAAGTTTTGTGCTGGAGCGCTTGCTAAATGAGTCTGAGCAGGGAAAGGGAAGGGATGGGGAATGTCACAGCTCTCTACCTCCTCATGGCTCCTGATGTGCTGAGCCCCCTGCTCCTCCTTGGCAGCAGGAAGCTTCCCGGGAGTGTGAGCCACGTCCCACAGGAGCTGGGTTTAGGGCTGGAAGTGCTGGGAGGGGCTCTCCAGAACCTTCTCCTCAGGTTCTGCTCAGTACAAGCCCAGGAAAAGCCAGCAGCCCCCAGGCTGTGGCTCTGAGCTGTGTTTCCCTGCAGGAGCACGCTGGCCCCGAGGAGCTGTGCGAGGTGGCCAGGTACCTGGGCAGGGCTGACCCCTGGTACGAGAGCAACATCAACACCCTGTGCCACATGATCCCCAAGCTGGCCACCATGGTACGAGGAAAACCTTCCCGTGTCCCTGGGGAAACACCTGCAGCCCCTGAGGAGGGCACTGAGCCCTGCGGGGCTCTCCATCCCCAGAGAGATTTCCCCTCCAAACCCTCCCCCGACAGAGATTTCCCCTCCAAACCCTCCCCAGGCCCTGCAGGGCTCTCCAAACCCTCCCCAGGCCCTGCAGGGCTCTCCAGCCCAGGCAGAGATTTCCCCTCCAAACCCTCCCCAGGCCCTGCAGGGCTCTCCAGCCCAGGCAGAGATTTCCCCTCCAAACCCTCCCCAGGAGGTGTCCGTGTCTGACACTGCTCCAGCCCACAAGAGCCATTTGCTGTGCTGGGTTTTTTTGACCAGGGGACAGGAAATGGCAGATTTCAAGACAGAAACCTTCTGCTGAAATCCCCCCAGCTGTCATTTCCCGGCAGCTGGAGCCACCGCTGCCAGCCCACACAGAAAGGGCTGCGGGTGGGCGCAGCTCCCGCTCCCTGTGAGCGGCGGGGCCAGAGCGCAGCTCATCCCTCACCCGGCGTCCAGGAAGGCGTGAGACCTTGTGGCAGGGTTTTTGAGAAGTGACGGGGGCTGAGCCAGCCTGTGGTTTGCCCCCCAGCCGTCGTCGCCCAGCAGGGCCCTGGTGACCGACCCGTTCCTCACCGACGTCATCGCCTACTACGCCCGCATGGGCACCCAGCCCGTCTGCTTCCAGGTGCACTCTGTCAAGGTGGGTGGCACGGCTGGCACGGCCCCGGGCCCCCAGCAGCCCTGCAGGGGCTGGCAGAGCTGGGCAGAGCCAGCGGGGTTGGGGCTCCCAGCAGATCCCAGCCTGCATTCCCATTTCCCCAGCCCATCCCTCCCTGCCAGCTCCTGCAGCTGGAGCCAGTGTCCCTGGCAGGGCCGTTTGGGAATCCCGGCTCAGCAGAGGGAGCCTCGGAATCCCCCACAGGGTCAGGGATGTCCCGCTCTGCCGGGCTCGGGGTGCTCAGGATCCCTGAACCCCTCCTGCTGTAGGTGCTGGGCTCTGCAGGGCTCTGCTGAGCAGTTTGCCCCAGCTCCCCGTGCCTGCAGGGGTGAGCAGGGCTCTGCTGAGCAGTTTGCCCCAGCTCCCCGTGCCCGCAGGGGCTTTGTGGGGCTCTGCTGAGCAGTTTGCCCCAGCTCCCCGTGCCCGCAGGGGCTCTGTGGGGCTCTGCTGAGCAGTTTGCCCCAGCTCCCCGTGCCCGCAGGGGCTTTGTGGGGCTCTGCTGAGCAGTTTGCCCCAGCTCCCCGTGCCCGCAGGGGCTCTGCAGGGCTCTGCTGAGCAGTTTGCCCCAGCTCCCCGTGCCTGCAGGGGCTCTGCAGGGCTCTGCTGAGCAGTTTGCCCCAGCTCCCCGTGCCTGCAGGGGTGAGCAGGGCTCTGCTGAGCAGTTTGCCCCAGCTCCCCGTGCCTGCAGGGGCTCTGTGGGGCTCTGCTGAGCAGTTTGCCCCAGCTCCCCGTGCCTGCAGGGGCTCTGCAGGGCTTCCTGCAGCACCTTTGATTGATTTCCTGCCAGCTTTGCTCTCGGGTGCTATCAAAGCGAGGCCTGGCATTTGATAGGAGAGCAAAGAAGGGCTAAATTGGGGCGTACGACATTAACCCTTCCCTCCCTGCTCCTCTGGCAGCCCCGGCAGCCCCTCCAGGGGCTGGCTGTGGGGCCATGAGTGGCTGGGACAGGGTCTCCAGGACCTGCTCTGCACATCTTGCCCAGGACAGGCCCGTGAAAAGGGAACAATCCCTGGGGCTGGGCTGAGCTGCCCATCGAGGGTGGGTTAAAGAGAAGCTCAAGTGTCCCCTGAAGCCCAGCAGCAGCTCGGCCTGGGCTGGGGAAGCGCTCCTGGGGATGTGGGAGTGACTCATCCCTGAGGGCACAGTGACATCCAGCGGCAGGGATGGCTGCCGTGGCTCGGCTGGCCAGGTCCCCGCGCTCCTGGCGAGGCCCGCCACCCTCCTGGAGCTCAGGAAACGGAGCCAGGGCAGCTGCCCCACCCCACAGGAGCCCCGAGGGCCATGGTCAGCCCCAGCTGCCCCGTGGCTGCTCTGGAGAAGCTGCCCAGGCTACAAGCCTGGTGTGACACCTCAGGGCGACAGAGGAGACGTCCTCAGGGCTGTTCCTCCCAGGGATGATCCTCCCAGGGATGATCCTCCCAGGGCTGTTCCTCCCAGGGATGTGTCTCTCAGGGATGTTCCTGTCAGGAATATTCCTCCCAGGGTTGTTCCTCTCAGGGCTGTTCCTCTCAGGGCTGCTCCTCTCAGGGCTGTGTCTCCCAGGGCTGTTCCTCTCAGGGTGTTCCTCTCAGGGCTGTTCCTTTCAGGGCTGTTCCTCTCTTTCAGGTCCTGTTCCAGGACCCAGCACAGGACCCAGCTGAGGACGTGTTCCTGACGGAGCTGCTGACCCAGGTGCAGGACAGCCCCTCGCACAGAGGTGTGTGTGTGTCCCCAGCCCCAGCCCGGGCAGGGCTCCTGCCATCCCCAGGTCCCACCCCTCAGCCTGCAGAGCTCCATGGACAATATTCCTTGTTCCTGGCACGACTCCCCTGCCCCTGGCCACCTCCCTCCCTCCTCTCCCAGGAGATGAGGCTGATGCAAGCCCCGGTGGCTCTGGCTCAGCCAGGGGCTGTGGTCAGCGCCTGTGGTCGCTCCAGGACGCTCGGGGGCTGGACCTGACCCTGATGTAGCTGAGGAATCAAGCTGGGCTTCCCAGCCAGATGTTTTCCTGTTAGAAATCCAGTTTCCTCGAGCTGCCAGGGATGGAACAGGAGGGCTTGGAGGCTGTTCCAGCAGTGCCACCCTGCTCCTCCGTCAGTGCACTGGGTGCCCAGGCCAGTGGGGATTTGTCGCTGAGGCTGGCACAGAGCCTGCAGCGAGTCTGTCCCACTGGCACAGAGCCTCAGCTGCCAAGAGAGGGACAGAAGGGACAAAGTGTGACAGGAGGCCGCGGTGGGACCCTGCGGGGGCTCAGCCCGAGGGGGGATCCCTCTCTGCTGAGCACAGACGGCTGGGACGAGGGAGAGTCAACCCTCCCGCTTCCCTCCTGGCAGAGCCGAGCACGACCAAGAGGAAAAGCACCCTGGACGGGCCTGGCATGGATCTGACAGTGACCTGCAGGAGGGTGAGTGGGGCTCCTGCACCCCGGCCTCTGCTCCAGCAGGGCACAGATCTCCTGAAAGGGGACAGACCCTTCTCTTTCCGCTGGAATGCTGGCCAGCAGGGACAGAGGGGCTGTGCTGAACCTGTTAGCTCCCCTGGGCTGGTGGCAAGCTGTGCCCAGTGCTGCCAGGGCACTCCAGGGCACTGCCAGGGCATTCCAGGGCACTGCCAGGGCATTCCCAGGGCATTCCAGGGCACTGTCAGAACATTCCCAGGGCCCTCCAGGGCACTCCAGCACTCTGCCCCTTGCCCACAGGTTGTGCTCAGCGAGCGGCAGAAGGAGCTGGCGCTGTCGCTGCGCTCCACGGGCCTGCTGATGAAAGCCATCCCTGCCGAGGAGGCTCGAGGTGGGTTCTCCCTGCTCCCCGGGGTTTCTGGTGCCAGTGCAGTAAATCTGCCCACGGCCCTTGGTGCCAGCTGTGCCTGGGCTCTGGGGGTGGAACCAGTGACAGGAATATTGGTGTTCCCATGGTCCGGTTGGGGTTTTCTCAGGAATGACTGAGGCTCAGACAGGATTTCAGCATCTCCCCTCTGCTCCAGCCTTCCTCTTCCAGCTGCCCCTTAGCACAGCCCCTGAGCTTTCCACCCCGGGCACGATCCCACACGACTCCCGTGCCCTTGGGGCCTGCTGGAGCCCCAGCAGCGTGTCCACAGTCAGTGCACCCAAACGTGGGGGGAGAGAGCTGAGCTGAGGCTGTGCCACGGCCCAGACCAAGCCTCTGCTTCTGTCCCAGACCTGGGCTGCCTGACTGTGACCATCACCGAAATCGTCAGGACCAGCAACTTGGCGGGACGCTCGTTCTCAGTGAGTACCCCTGGGATCCTCGGATCCCTTCGGCAGCAGGGAAAGGGGAGCCCTGCGGGGAGGAGAGGCCTCTGGGGCCACCCCGGGATTGTTTTCTGTGGGAAAGTCTGGATGTTTGAGCCACAGCCCCAGACACCTGGGTGCCATCCCTGCTGGTCACTGCCCTCCCTGCTGGTCACTGCCCTCCCTGCTGGTCACTGCCACCCCTGCTGGTCACTCTCATCCCTGCTGGTCACTGCTCTCCCTGCTGGTCTGTGCCCTCCCTGCTGGTCAGTGCCCTCCCTGCTGGTCACTGCTGTCCCTGCTGGTCACTGCTGTCCCTGCTGGTCACTGCTCTCCCTGCTGGTCACTCTCATCCCTGCTGGTCTGTGCCCTCCCTGCTGGTCAGTGCCCTCCCTGCTGGTCACTGCTCTCCCTGCTGGTCACTGCCACCCCTGCTGGTCACTCTCATCCCTGCTGGTCACTGCTGTCCCTGCTGGTCAGTGCCATCCCTGCTGGTCACTGCTGTCCCTGCTGGTCACTGCTGTCCCTGCTGGTCAGTGCCATCCCTGCTGGTCACTCTCATCCCTGCTGGTCACTGCTGTCCCTGCTGGTCAGTGCCATCCCTGCTGGTCACTCTCATCCCTGCTGGTCACTGCCGTCCCTGCTGGTCAGTGCCCTCCCTGCTGGTCAGTGCCAGGTTCTGAATACAGAGAAAGCATTTGCTTTGTGTCACATCTGAGGTTAAAACAGAGAACTGTCATTTTCTGTCCCTGTCACACCCAGCACGCAGCCCAGGGAGGGGAGGAGCCCCCTCAGCAGGCTGTCCCCCCTCTCCCCATCCAGGCTGTGGCAAACAGGTTCAGAACACGCAGCATCAAGGTCAGGAGCCCAGAGCAGAGACCCTTCACGGTGCAGCTGGACAAGGACAGCAGGAGAACCTACAGGGACGTGATCGGGTGAGACGCCCGGGGTGCCAGCTCTGCACATCCCCCTGCCTGCCCTCCTGTCAGGGAGCCCTGATCCTCACCCCTGACAGAGCCCCACGCCCTTCTCCAGGGACAGCACACCACACTGGGGCTCTCCTACATTTGTGTTTGGGGAGGTGGTGTGAGGAATGGAATGGTTCTTTGCACAAAAGGTGCTGTCGTTGAGGCAGGAGGAAAGCGGGCACCTCCAGGGGCAAGGAGAGCTGAGATCCCCCAGTGATGAATGGTGCCAGGGTGCTGAGATCCCCCAGTGATGAATGGTGCCAGGGTGCTGAGATCTCCCTGCAGTGATGAACTGTTCCAGGGTGCTGAGATCTTCCTGCAGTGATGAATGGTGCCAGGGTGCTGAGATCCCCCAGTGATGAATGGTGCCAGGGTGCTGAGATCCCCCAGTGATGAATGGTGCCAGGGTGCTGAGATCTCCCCAGTGATGAATGGTGCCAGGGTGCTGAGATCCCCCCAGTGATGAATGGTGCCAGGGTGCTGAGATCTCCCTGCAGTGATGAATGGTGCCAGGGTGCTGAGATCCCCCGAGTGATGAATGGTGCCAGGGTGCTGAGATCCCCCAGTGATGAATGGTGCCAGGGTGCTGAGATCCCCCAGTGATGAATGGTGCCAGGGTGCTGAGATCCCCCAGTGATGAATGGTGCCAGGGTGCTGAGATCTCCCCAGTGATGAACTGTTCCAGGGTGCTGAGATCTCCCTGCAGTGATGAATGGTGCCAGGGTGCTGAGATCTCCCTGCAGTGATGAATGGTGCCAGGGTGCTGAGATCTCCCTGCAGTGATGAATGGTGCCAGGGTGCTGAGATCTCCCTGCAGTGATGAACTGTTCCAGGGTGCTGAGATCCCCCGAGTGATGAATGGTGCCAGGGTGCTGAGATCTCCTGAGTGATGAATGGTGCCAGGGTGCTGAGATCCCCCAGTGATGAACTGTGCCAGGGTGCTGAGATCCCCCAGTGATGAATGGTGCCAGGGTGCTGAGATCTCCCCAGTGATGAACTGTTCCAGGGTGCTGATGCTCCCTGCAGTGACTGCATCCCTCCCCCGGCTCTCCAGCAGCTGCAGGGCAGGGAGAGGACCCAGCCCGTGGACAGGGCCAGGGTTAATGTGCCTGGAGAGCTGCAGGGACACGGGATGTGCTGACGGCTCAAGGTCCAGCCACCCAAACTGTGAATTCCCGGGTCACACTGAGCCAGGCTCAGGACCTCGGGTGTGGTCAAACACTGGCACGCAGCAGCAGCAGCAGCAGCTCATCTCTGCAGCCAAACCCAGCTGCAGAAAGCATAAATGCAGCTGGCCTGGCAGCGGGAGAGCCCTGCCCCAGAGGCAGGGGGAGAGCCGGGGTTTGCTGGGCGATCACACTGGAACATGCCGCAGCAAATTGCTCTGTGCCCTTCCAGCCTGGAGGTGTCTCCCTGCCTCGAGCCCAGCTACTGCCTGCAGAAGACGAGGACCACGAAATTCAGCCCTCAGGAAACAGAAGACGTGGGGCTCGTGAAATTCCTGCCCAGGTCTCTGCTGCTGCCCATCAACACTTTTGCAGGAGTCATCCCGTGAAGGAGACGGGAGAAGGAGCTGTGAGAAGGAGCTGTGAGCTCTGGGGCCAGCACAGAGCACGCGGGGGAAGAAAGCACACTAAAAGCCACCAGTGGTGACTTCACACGGCAACGGTGTGAGGAGCTGCCCCAGGAGAGGGGGCTTGGAGGACACAGCCATGTCCTGCTGTGGCAGTGTGACAATGGCCCCACGCCCCTGCCAAGGGCACAGCCCTGCCCTGCTGTGGCAGTGTGACAATGGCCCCACGCCCCTGCCAAGGGCACGGCCACACTGCAGGACCGAGCTTTCACCTTTTGCACGAGTCGGGGAGAAGCTCTGAGCTCTCCATTCAGGAGGAGGGAGGAGGATCCGTGGGAGGTGGCGCTGCCTGTCCTGGCGAGCCCAGCGCAGCCGGCAGCAGCAGGGGCTCTTTGGGGACGTCTCGCAGCCCAGCAGGGCCAGGTTTTCACCTCACAGGCCAAACGCTGTCGGTGCTCCCCTGTGCCAGACTCGGGCAGCAAACACTGTGTCCCTGAAGGAAGCTGGGGGGGACAGGAGCTCTTGGCACCTCAGGAAACCCCTGCGGGAGCAGCTGTTGCTGTTGGGACCGTGTGGGCTTTAAGGGGTGACCCCTCTGCACCCCTCTGCCTCTTCGGGGCGTCCCTCTGGGGTTTGCACGCACAAAGCAAAGGCTCAAAAAGCCAAAAGGCTTGGAGCTGGGCTGGGGTGTGGGCTGGTGTCCAGAGCTTGCTCTGTACAGCTGTAAATCGTGTAGATGGATGATAAATTATTTGTATAGGTGTCACAGATGACTTGTACCGGAGGGCGCAATCCTTTCAGTGCCGACTGAAAGAAATTAAGACAAAGCCAAGCTGAAGCTGCCAGCCGGTGGTTGTTGTCTGTTTGCACGGCTGGGATGCTCAGGAGCTCCACCCGAACGTCAGGTTCAGCTCTTCCCTGAGCCCTGAACACTGCCCAGAGAGGGTTTGGAGGTGCCTCACTGGGGATATTCCACACCCACCCGGACGCAGTCCCGTTCCAGGCGGCTCCCGTTGGCATTCCCCACGGCCCGGCGGGCCGGGATGAGGGCGAGCCCCGGCAGGGCCCCTCCGAGCCCGGTGGAACCGCAGCCGCCGCTCCACGGTTTGTGCTCGGGCCAGAGGGGCGCTGCGGCCGCTTCCCTTCCAGCCCGAGCATCCCGGGATCCTGCGGGAGGGGACGCACCGGGCCACGCCCGTGCCGGTGCTGGGCCACTCCTGTGTCAGCACGGGCCATCCCCGTGCCAGTGCCAGGCCATTCCCGTGCCAGGCCATTCTGGTGTTGGTATTGGGCCATTCCGGTGTCGGTACCAGGCCATTCCCATGAGGTGCTGGGCCATTCTGGCACCGGGCCATCCCAGTGTCGGTCCTGGACCATCCCTGTGCCAGTGCCAGGCCATTCCGGTGCTGGTCCTGGGCCATTCCCATGCCGGTCCCGGGCCATTCCCGTGCCAGTGCCGGTCCGTTCTGGTCTTGGGCCATTCCCGGCCCGGCCTGCAGACTGCTCTGTGCCCCCACCAGTCCCAGGGCGGGGCAGGTGCGGCCAGGCCAGGGTTGCACCCAGGCTCAGGCTTCTGAAAACCACAAAGCGCAGGGCTCCAGGCACACTGCAGCTGCAAAAGGCATCCCAAGGGGAACACAAAACTGCCACAACGTGCCTTCCTCCGCAGCGGAGTGCCATGGAAGGTGATCCAAAGGGAGAATTCTCCTTGGATGGTCCCTCTGGCTGGACGGTGAAAGGCATCAATCAGCAGACACAGGAACCAGGAGGGCTGGCATCCTACTGCCCTGCCTTCCCTGGGCTCCAGGAGGAAACTCCGGGCTTTGCCGCCACTGATCCTGCTGACAGTGCTGAGGAAAGCCTAGATGCACTGAGAGTAATGAGCCAGCTCTGCTTAAAGCAGCTCTTCCTGCCGTTGGAGATGCCTTCATGTCTGAAAGCCTCTCAGACTCTCGAGATGTCAACTTGGCAGCATCGCAGAGCATCTCACAGGACAGAGTACCAGGTTTTTCTCATGGTCCTGGGCGCTCTGGTGCTTTGGGAGCTGTGGGCCGCTTCCCTGGAATGCACCATGGATGAGAGTGTCCATGAGTGCCTGGACTTTGTGGACGCCACGGCGAGCTACGGGCGGCCGTGGCTGCGGGGCTCCGTGGCCGTGCACTGGATCGCCTGGGTCGCTCCCTCGGCAGCTCCATCCCCGCCTCGCCGTGCACATCCACGCTGTCCTGCTGATGCCCTCCCCGATGGTCAGCGTCTTCCCTCCCGGCCACGCTCCCGGGCTGGCCAAGGCGCTGTCCCCGCTGCGGGGGCGCGGCCGGGCGCTGCTCCTCGTGGCCGCTGCTGGCCACAGCTTCCTCCTGCGGCAGCAGCAGGAGCGGGGCAGCAGCGAGCTCCTCGGGGGGCTCTGGGCGGCCCTGGGGCCGCTGGCAGAGCTGCCTTCACCCGTTCAGGGTGCAGAGCCCTTCCAGCGTGGCTGTGAACTCCCTGCACTTCATGAGGGATGTGAATAAAAACCTGGCTCGTTTGCAAGAGGTTTTTCCACAGACCCTCTGCCGTGCGGTGCTTTGTGATTTCTCCTGCGTGGGCTCCTGCTCGGAATCTGCCGGGAGAACCCTCCAGGTGTGCCCCGAGCCCCCGCTGGCCCAGCCCGCCTGGGCTCTTCCCGGAGCTGATTTCAGGTGTCCCTGGCATTCCAGGGGGCAGGAAGCAGCCTGGCCTCCCGAGTGGAGTCACGGCTGCGGGTTGGGAGTTTCCAGGGGGCGGGATGGGATATCTGCCCTGGCTCAGCCGGGTCCTGAGCAGGGCTCCTCCAGCTGCTGAAGCAGCCAGGCAGGGACAGCCACAACCCCAGAAAGAGAAGGGGAATTCATGTCCCTTATTAACCCTAACACAGCAACACCTGGGCACAGGTGCACGAGCAGAGAGCAGCACTCGGTCCATGCCAGAGGATCTCCTTCTCACTGGGTTATCCCAGGTTATTCCCAGATGGAAGTCACTGGTTTCCAGCCTTCCTCTTTTAACCCATTAAAAAACTCAAACCTCCTCACCTGCCCTGCCTTCGCCTCCAAGGCAGATTTCAGCCCCTCTCCAGGAGGAAAGTTCTGCTCCTCAATGGAAAATTGGTGGTCTGGTGTCATCAAGAGGTCTTAAATGGGATTTAAATGAGCCCTGGAGTCCCTTCAGCCGCAGCAAAGGCTGCTGTCCTTGGTCAGGGAGCCGCATCCTTCCTGCGCGCGGGGATGGATTTCAGGAACATCTGCCTGAGCGGCTCACGTGCCCCGAGACAGGCAGCTGCGGAAAGCGGAATATTTATGGAAATGCATATTGAGTGTGGCACATGCAAATGGCCTGGCAGGGTGTCACCCTGCCGCGTTGTGGGCTCGGCAGGAAGCGCTGGAGGCGAGGAAGGGACTCCGGGGCGGTAATTCCTCTCTGTGTGTGCAGGATCCCGCACTACCCGTACATCAGATGCTTTCGGGGTGATTAGCTCCCTCTCTCCCGGCTGCGATCCTCTGTGCCAGCGCAATGCTCTGCTGGAAGCGCTCTATAGATAGAGCTGTCCCCGTGCCAAGAATAGCAGGAACTTTTTATTAAGATGTTGTCTTCTCCCAGGAATTCAAACGCGAGCCGAGCAATTTTGATGTCAAGAATTTCTCCCGGTCTTATTATGGTGTAATACCTGAGGAACAAAGGTG
>NC_052033.1:5532693-5573648 GCF_015832195.1 Motacilla alba alba
ATTTTGATGTCAAGAATTTCTCCCGGTCTTATTATGGTGTAATACCTGAGGAACAAAGCGTGCTGATGGGGGATCCGCCTGCAGCCAGGCTCATCCCTGCACGCAGCTCATCCCGAGCCTTTGTGAGCGGCACAGAAAGAGCTGGAACGCTTTGAAATGCAGCTGCTGCTTCAGCTGCCAGCGCTGCCCTCGTTCAAAGCCGATTACCTGGGTGAGCCGTGCCCTTTTCATCTGCCTCAGCGCAGCGGCAGCTGCTGGATTCCAGATTCACAGGGAGAAGCCTTGCAGGGGCGGGTGTCCGTCCATCCTGGAGCTGTGGAGAGGGGTGACTCCCCTGAACCAGCACCGAATGTGTTTAACGGAGTGATAATCTTTAAAAAGCCCTCGTTCAGCTTTGGGCATTCCCTTAAATCCTGCCCGTCCACAGCCCGAGCACATCGCCCCGAGGAGGAGCAGGGAAGGTCCCACTGAAACTCCTCAGCCTCAGAATTCCAGGACCTGGGCGAGGGAAGAAGCCCAGGCTGATCCTGTGCCTGATTTGCACTTCCCTCTGCCCCGGAGGATTTGGCCTGGAGGATTCCAGCCAATCCAGCAGCTGCAGTGTGTGTGGATTGGATCCTGGCCGTGGGTGACTCTGGACTGTCTGATTTACTCCCGATAAAGTGAGAGTATAAAATGCACTAAACTCAAGTTCAGCCCCCAGCAGATCTGGCTGCTCACAGTGAAAGTCATCCTGGAGAGTGCCTGCCTGAAGAGCTGATTAAAATATTTACAGGTTCATTTTCTCTGCGCTTTGGAGCGACCAAAACAAGGTGAGTCACTGCAGCCCCGCTGGCTCCAGGGCTGGGGGTGCTCATCATCAGCTGAGAGGCAGCTGCTGCATGGCTCCCCTTCCCTGCACACCCGAACAAACACCTAAACCAGCTGCATGGCTCCCCTTCCCTGCACACCCGAACACCCGAACCAGCTGCATGGCTCCCCTTCCCTGCACACCCGAACAAACACCCAAACCAGCTGCATGGCTCCCCTTCCCTGCACACTCAAACACCCGAACCAGCTGCATGGCTCCCCTTCCCTGCACACCCGAACCAGCTGCATGGCTCCCCTTCCCTGCACACCCGAACACCCGAACCAGCCCCGGGCAGCTCTGTCCCTCAGCTGGGAGCCGGCAGTTCCTGAGAACCTGAGCGTTCCTGAGAGATTCCCTGGAATAGCGGAGCTCCCTGTTTGTCAAGGGTCACCCCTCCAGCTCACAGCCCACCTCCATGGCCTCCTGGCTTTGTGCTGCTCCTGGGAGAGTGCTCCTGCATTTTCAGAGGTGCTGCTGCTGCTTTTCCATCCCAGAGCAGCAGCTCCCACATCCTTTTCCCCTGTTTTCAGACAGAGACTCTTAATTTCTGCCTCGTTTCGTTTATATTCCTCAGTTATCCTCAAGGAATGCAGCACCATCTCTCTGGCACGTGTTCTGCTTCCCTTGACTGGCTCAAGAGTCGGGAGCTCCTGTTTGGCTGTTGGAGGTGAGAATTCCAGGATTTTGCTCAGGTTTGTGTTTCACTGGCTGGAGCCGAGGCTGCTGAGAGCAGAGTCCATGGGCTGCTTCTGGGCAGGGGCTGACCCCCCAGACCCCCCCAGTGTCACCGTGTCCCTGCTCTCCAGCCAGGGGCACTTCCCAAAGTGTCCTGAGCCCTTGGACCTGTGCATGGGGACTCCAGTGTCACCTACAGGCACGTCCTGGCCGAGAGGTGTCCCGGCAGAGGACACTCGTGTGTCCCCCGGCGTGTTTTGGGGGAGCGGTGCTGAGGTGTGTCCCTGCACAGCTGTGAATCCTCAGCCGAGGGCTCGGGGAGCACAAAGCCCTGTCAGAGGAGGGTTCGCACCCCGCAGCCAGCCCCCGTGGCCGTGTGCTGGGCCCAGCCTCCAGGGAGTGCCACTGGGCCCTGCAGTCCCGGCCGGAGAGAGGAGGCACCGCCAGGGTGCGGCTGGGCGGCCGCTGGGCTTCAGCCCTTGGGGCGCGGCTCAGACTCTCTCTCTTGGGTTTTCCCGTGGGCAGAAGTTGCTTCTACCAGAAAGCACAGCTGCCCCGGGCAAAACCCCTCAGCAGCGGGTTCTGGGGGCTGTTGGGTGCTGTGCCTCACCCCCGGCACCCCGTGTCCCACCCCCGTGTCCCACCCCCGTGTCCCTCGGTGCCCGGGCCCCGCTCGGTCGGAGCCGATGCTGCGCGTTTGGGGGTGAAAGGGCCCGAAAGGGGCCGGGATGAGCCCCGGGGTGAAGCTGCGGGGGCCGGGGGCTGCAGGCGGGGGGCTCGGAGCGGAGCGGTGGGATCAGGGAGAGCCCCCGCCCCGGCGGCGCGGCGGGAGCGGAGGGAGCGGAGCGGAGGGAGCGGAGGGAGCGGAGCGGAGGGAGCGGAGCGGAGGGGAGCGGAGGGAGCGGCGGGAGCGGCGGGAGCCCCCGCCCCGGCGGAGCACGGCGTGCTGGGCTGCGGATGGAGGGCAGCCGCGCTTCCCCCCGCTACGGATCCATGGAATCCACCCGCTGGCCGCCGGCCGGAGCGGGGCCAGGTGAGCGCGGCGGCACCGGCACCGGCACCGGCACCGGCACCGGCACCGGCACCGGCACCGGCACCGGCACCGGCACCGGCACCGGCACCGCCCGAGCCCAACTTCCCCCGCCCCCGGGGCTCCGGGACAATCCGGGCAGCAGAGCCCCGGGAGCTGGCGGGGAACCGGCGGCTTCACCCACCGAACGGAGCCCAGCCGAGCTCCCCGGAGCGGCACCGGCGCCGCTGGAGCCCCGCGCAGCGGCCATCGGGAGCGGGGGGGATGGATGGATGGATGGATGGATGGATGGATGGATGGATGGATGGATGGATGGATCGATGGAGTGCCTGGGGGACAGTAGGGATGGGGAGAAGGGGGGCTGGAGGGGAGGGTGGCTGCCGGGGGATGCCTGGAGGGACACACCGGGGCAGCACGGTCACATCCCGCTGCTGCTGCCCGGCCGGACACGGTGCCTCGGTGCTGCCGGGCGCGGCCCTGGGCACGGCCGTGAGCGGGGCACAGGGGGCTCGCCCTGTCCTTCACCGCCTTTGCCCCTCCCAGGCCGGTTCCTGCAGCAGCACCGCGGGTGAGGAGAGCGGGGGAATCGCCTTGAGCAGAGCCCTCGACCTTGGGCTGCGAGGAAGGGTCGCAGCGCCGGGCTGGGCGGAGGGAGGCGCCTGCGATCCCTCTGCTCTGCCCCCCCTCCGACCCGTCCCCTTCCCTGCCCCTCTCTGCTCCCCCTCAGCCCCTTGCACCCCGCGGGCACGGACAGCTGGAGGGGCAGGGAGGAGGGATCAACCAGCTCCAGCGTCCTGCTGGGTGCTGCCCGGGGGCTGTGCGGCGCCCCTGAAGCTGCTCGGCTCCTGGGGGAGCTGTGGGAAGTTTTGGTGCTTTCCCTTTTTGCCTTCCCTGGCAGTGTGAATCCTCCCCTGCACCTCCCGAGGGGCTCTGAGCGCCTTCAGCACCCGTCCTCTGCTCCAGCAGCTGGGTGACATCGGGGTGGGCCAGGGACCCGACTCGGGGTGCTGGCTATGGGCAGGACACCCCCCATGTGTGCCTGTGGGCAGGGCTGTGGTGGCTGTGATTTTGCTGGTTCAGGGCAGTTCTGTGAGCTCCCAGCTCCTGGGGACCTTGGCGCGGGTGAGAGCGTGGCACCAACCCCCGTGTGCTGCTGGGGTGCTGCTCTGCTGCTTGCTCCCCACCAGGACAGCTCAGACCGAGCCCGAGCACTCTGAGCTCCTGGAGCCTCTCGTCCTGCTGCAGTTCAGGCCGAATGTCCCCTGTCCCTGCTGCTGGCAGGAGCAGGGCCTGGCTGGGATAGGCCGAATGTCCCCTGTCCCTTCTGCTGGCAGGAGCAGAGGAAAACACACGGCTGAGTTGAGGCTTCTCGGGATGGTGCCCCCGTAAAGGGCTCTGACCCCTCTGCAGGGGCTGTCACTCGATTTCCCAGCTTTAATCCTGGAGAAAAGTGCTTGAAGCCCACCCTGCACTGTTGGCTGTGGTGACCCATCCCAGCTTGCTGCTGGCTGTCCAGATGTTGTCCCCAGGCCATCTGGAATGGAGATCTCTGGCTATTATGCTCCTCGTCAGTGGAGGCCCCTGCCTGGGCTGGCTGGGATGATCAGAACGTCTCCAAATTTCTGTCCTTGCCTTGCCAGGCTGAAACGGTGCCAGGCAGGATCCCTTTGGCTCAGGCACTGGGGGTTTTCTGTGGAGGGGGGTTCTGTGTGTGGCTGTGCTGCTCTGGGAGAGCTGTGGGAGCAAAGGGACCCCTGGGCAGTGTGGCCACACGTGGGGCCATCCCTGTCCGCCCCCAAAGGGAGATTTGGGTTGTGGGCTTGACCCCAGCTTTAGTAGACACCCTGCCCTGGGTGCTCCCTTCTCCACGTGCTCCCTCCAGGGTTTGTGGGTTAATTTTCCAGGAGTTCTCTCCTGGCACTGCCCTCCCTCTGCTTCTGCCCTGAATTCAGCAGCTCCAGGGACACGGAGGTCCTGTCAGAGCTTCTTGTCCAGCATCGACTGCCTGGGGAGCAGTTCCTTGGAACTCCTGAGGGCTGCAGAGTGCCAGGGCCTGCCCACACCACCCGAAGGCTCAGTCAAGGCTGGCACCCTCCAGCTGAGCCCTGCGGCCTGGCTGGGCTGTGCTGTGACCTTCCCACTGTCCCCATGTCACAGGGCACTCCTGACCGGGTCCGTGTCCAGCAGAAAGGTGACTTGGGAGCAGCGTGGGAGGGCAGGGAGGAGCCAGCCACGCCCGGTGGGAACCATCCCAGAGCCCAGCCAGGAGCTTTCCTGCTCTTGTGGGCTCTGCCCGGGGGCTGGAATTACATCCCAGCCTCCAGCTGCGGGTGGGGGAAAGCAGCTCAGCACTGCCCCCTCCTCCTGTCCCAGCCCGGCCACCTCCTCCTGTCCCAGCACTGCCCCCTCCTCCTGTCCCAGCACTGCCCCCTCCTCCTGTCCCAGCACTGTCACCTCCTCCCGTCCCAGCACTGCCCCCTCCTCCTGTCCCAGCACTGCCCCCTCCTCCTGTCCCAGCACTGCCCCCTCCTCCTGTCCCAGCCCTGTCACCTCCTCCCGTCCCAGCACTGTCACCTCCTCCTGTCCCAGCCTTGTCACCTCCTCCTGTCCCAGCACTGTCACCTCCTCCTGTCCCAGCACTGTCACCTCCTCTCCTCCCCGCGCTGCCCCCTCCTCCGGTCCCCGCCGGCTCCTCCCCTGCCTGCCCGGGCGAGGATTCCCCTCTCGCCCCTGGAGCAGCTGTGTCGCTGTCATTTTGGGACGCTGCCAGCTGCTCCAGCCCCGGCGCTGTCCCCGGGAAGTTCCTGCCCGGGAACCTCGGCGCAGTGGTGCTTCCAGCAGGGATCAGAACGTCCCGGCTCGTTCCCCAGGCCGGGAGGGACGGTCCCCCCGCCGTGCCCCCGGGCAGGTCGGTGTGTGCCTGGGCCTGGGTTTTGTGTCTCTGTGTTTATTGGCACATCGGGACGGCCGCCAGCCTTGGCACAGAGGGGACACGCAGCGCAGCCTGTGGTGACAGTGGCTGCCCACCTGCCAGCTGTGCCACCTGCCCCTCCAGCTGTGCTGCTCCCCGCACATCTGGCAGCATCTGCCGCGGGCCCCTGGGGCCGTCCCCAGCTGCTCAGCTGGGTGCAGCTGCAGCAAAATATCCCAGGCCAGAGGAGCTTTGGGGTAGCAGAGCCCCAGAACGCTCGGGATGAAGGACCTCAGCATCCTGGTCCCCTAGCAACCGCACTCTGGTCCCTTAGCAACCGCAGCTGCTGCTGGAGCAGGCACGGGCCGGGAGCGGCTGGGCAGAGCCCCGCAGGAGCTCCGCAGGGCTCATCCAGCCTCAGCCTGCCCCTGAGCCCGGGCAGGAGCTCCGCAGGGCTCATCCAGCCTCAGCCTGCCCCTGAGCCCGGGCAGGGAACGAGGGACGAGTCACACCCTGGCATCGGCCGGGCCTGGCCTTCCTGCCTGGGGGCAGGGACACAGCCTCCGAGAGCCCTCATGAGCTTCCAAGGCAGAAACAGCAGAAAACTCTTCCCCAAACCGCTCACACGGATCCAAACCACCGGATTTCCACAATAAACCTTCCCTGCTGGAAGTCTTGGAAATGTGTCCCACTCTGGGAAGGCTTTCCCGAGCGGTGTTCCCTGATGGGGAGAGGACAGAGAGTGCAGAGTGCTCCTGTGCCTTGGAGTTTGTCTCTTCCTGCCCTGTAACCCTCGGCACTGGCCTGGCTGCTGCTTGGAATGCCCAGCCCAACCCTGGCATCTCCCAGATCCCTGCCGGGCAATCCTGATGCTGGAGCAGCTGCTCTTCCCGTGCTTCCCCCTCTTCCTGCACGGGGAGAGTCCCGGGGCTGCGGGAAGGCGAAGCCTCCGAGGGGAGCTGTGTCCTGTGAAGGCTCAGAGGAAGCAGACCCAGCCCTGCAGGAGCGTTTGGAAGGGTCTGGAATGTTCTCCCACAGCCTGGCTCTGCTGCAGCCCCCTGTCCCAGCACCCCCGGGAATGGGGGTAGCTGGGATGTGATGGAGGTGCTGGGGACAGGCTCGGTGTGCCTGAGAGCCAGCCCAGGCCTGGAGCAGATCCTCAGCTGTTCCCCAAACCTGGCTGGGAGCCACTGTGGGATCCGCACAGCATCCAGAGGAGCCCCATGGGACAGGCAGGAGAAACGAGTGGGATTTGTGTGTGAGTCACAGCGGGGGAGGCAGAGCCGCTGGTCAGAGCCACGGACGGGGTGGATGGGCTTTCATCCCGTCCATCCCTCTCAAACACAAATCGCAGCCCCTTTATCCCACATTTTGCTGTGAAGCTCCTGCCTCTCGAGCAGGTGACCCCCCTTTCCTGCCTCAGTTTCCCCGGTGGGGGCTGGATGTGATCCTCAGCGCTGCAGAGGGTGAGGGGGCAGAGCGGGGGCTCACCCCAGCGCCTGGGAAGGCCGGGGGTGTTCATGCAGCGTGCGACGGGGGGGCAGCAGCAGAAGGAGTTCACCCCGTGGCTCCTCAGCTCTGAGCCCAGGGTTTGCTCCCGGCCTTGCAGCCGGAGGGTGCTCGGCAGGCTCAGCTCTCTGTGCTGGAGGTGCTGGAGGTTTCCGTGCCTCTGGAAAGGAAAGGGACATTCCTGTCCTCCCCTCCAGCAGTCTGCAGCTCCCTTGGGCTCCTGCTGCTCGGGGAGGGCAGACCCCTGGGAATGTGGGGCTGTGTCCCAGCACGGGAGCAGGGGACGTGCTGCTGCTGCTGCTGCCAGGCTGCCCCAGGGCCCTGCTGCTGCTGCCAGGCTGCCTCAGGCGCTCCTGCTCCTGTTCCAGAGGACGACATCGTGTCCATGGCCGACTCCACCGCCACCATGGAGGACATCGAGGGAGAGCTCTTCAGGATCGAGCGGATCCGGGAGATCCTGGTGCGCCGGGAGTCAGAGCTGCGCTACATGTGAGTGGCTGTCCCTCTGTGCCACATGTATCTGTCCCCTGTGCCACCTGGGAGTGTCTGTCCCCTGTGCCACCTGTGTCTGTCCCCTCTGTGTGCCACCTGTGTGTGTTGTCCCTCTGTGACACCTGTGAGTGCCTGTCCCCTCCTGTGACACCTGTGAGTGCCTGTCCCCTCTGTGCTGCTCCCTCCCAGCGTGTCCCCAGTGTCCCCTCGTCCCCTCCTGCCAGCCCAGGAGCTCAGCCACAGGGGTGAGCAGGGACGAGGCTGCCTCCCACCTCGTTTCCATTCCAATAACCCCAGAGGTTTTGGAGTTCAATTCTCTGGCCTGTCAGGCCTGAGCCCCCGTGCTGCAGTGGTGCCCAGCAGCCCTCAGGGGGGTTTTCCATGGCTCTGTCGGGGGATTTTGTGAGTCAGGAGGAAAAGGCCTGACGAACACCCACAGCTGGGGTTGGTAAGGGTTTTTATTCACTAAAGGGCTGCAGTCAGCCCAGCCTCCGACCCCACCCTGCCGGCCCAGCACGAACTGGGATTTTGGCAAAGGTGACGTTTCCTGGGCTGGAGCACTTCCTGCGCTGCCTTTGGGATGAGACTGGGTCCCCACAGCCAGGAGATCCTGGGTAAATCCCGTGCTGGAAGCTTTGAGCTCCTTCCGAGGCTCGGATTTGGAGCCCCTTCGAGGCACAGCCGCCCCTGAACTCGATTTTGAAAAGGAGTTTTGGAAAGGCTTTCCATGGCAACAGCAGCTGATCCTCTCAGGTGCTGTCAAAGCTCCAGCTCTGGTGTTTCCTTAACCCTTGCTTTGCTTTCTCCTTTGGAAAGGAAACAGAATCTCTGCGGAAACCTCAGGGTGGGCTTGGCTGCCACAGCGAGCCTGTGGGGGCTGGACATGCCAGGATTGCCTGGCTGGGAGCTGGGGGAGCCTGGGGGAGCTGGGGAGCCTTGGGGAACTGGGGGAGCTGTGAGAGCTGGGGGAGCTCTGGGAGCTGGGGGAGCTGGGGGAGCTGGGGAGCTGGGGGAGCTGGGGGAGCTGTGAGAGCTGTGGGAGCTGGGGGAGCTGGGGGAGCTCGGGAGCCTTGGGAAGCTGGGGAGCTCTGGGGGTTTGAACCTCTCCTCTCCCAGCGTTCCCCCTCAGGGGTTCCGTTTGTGTCCCCACAGGATGGACGACATCCAGCTCTGCAAGGAAATCAGCCGGCTGAAAACAGAGCTCCAGAAACTGCTGGAGCTGCCAGGTGAGGCTCTGGGGGTGCTCCCGAGGGCGCTGGGATCCCTCCAAGGGTGCTGGGATCCCCAGGGTACTGGAATCCCCAGGGTGCTGGGATGTCTGAGGGTGCTGGGATTCCCCCGAGGGTGCTGGGATCCTCGAGGGAGCTGGGATCTCCAGGCTGATGGGATCCCCAGGGTGCTGCACTCCCCAGGGTGCTGGGATCCAGGGCAGGTGTGGCAGTGGGATCCCCAGATCCTCGAGTCTCCCTGACAGTGCTGGGATCCCCAGGGTGATGGGATCCCCAGGGTGCTGTGCTCCCCAGCCCAGGGCAGGTGTGGCAGGGGAGATGGGCTCAGGCAGGGCCCAGCTGTGCCCAGCTGTGTCCCCAGGCGCCTCCTCTGTGCTGTGCCCAGCGGCCGGGGTGGCCCTGGCAGATGCCGCAGGTGCTGCTCAATATTCGGGTGCTGCTCCCCGCTCCCTCCTGGCTCGGCGTGAGGATGGAGGCTCAGTGGGGAGGGGAGGGAGCACCCTGCCATAAAAACTGCAGCTCCTTGCTCCAGATCTCATGGGGGCTTTTAATCCCAACTCCTTCCAGTCCATACACCCAGACTTTCCCTAAACCACGGCTCAGAGCAGAGAGAAATTGGTTTTTTTCTGCTACTGGAGAAATGAGCCTGGCTTTGCTTCATCTGCTTTGGGCTTTCATTTCTTGCCTCTTCAGCACTCCCAGACTCAGCTGAGAGCAGAAATCCTGCTCTTTTTGTCTTCTTTCTGAGTTGACTCAGAGCAGTCTGTGCTGGAAGAAGCCTGCACAAGCCTGTTCTGGTGAGACAGCCACGGCGGCTTCGGACACAGGCAGGGACACACCAGAGCTGCTCAGGGCCAGCCGGGGCGGGGGCTCCCAACGCCCCCAGCCAAGGTGCCGCTCATGATTCAGCTGTCACCGCGGCCGTGAGGGGCTCTGCCAGCAGCAGCAGGGGCAGCGTCTGTGCTGGGACCTTAACCCTGACAGGCTCTTCCTCACGACTGTTAATGATCCCCAAATGGCCGTGTTAATGAACCCCGAACAGCCGTGTTAATGAACCCCAAACAGCCGTGTTAATGAACCCCGA
Source organism: Motacilla alba alba (assembly GCF_015832195.1). NCBI lineage: Eukaryota > Metazoa > Chordata > Aves > Passeriformes > Motacillidae > Motacilla > Motacilla alba. The sequence goes on from NC_052033.1 coordinate 5,542,474, forward strand.
ATAGCCGTGTTAATGAACCCCAAACAGCCGTGTTAATGAACCCCGAATGGCCAGTGTTAATGAACCCCGAACAGCCGGAGTTAGGGAACCCCCATCACCACAGCCTGCAGCCCTTGGGGTGGCCCTGGCGGGCAGGCAGGCGCGGGATGCTCAGAGAGCCACCCAGGTGACTCTGCACTGATTCAGGTGGTGGGAGAGCCCCAGGAGAGCCCCAGGAGAGCCCCAGGAGAGCCCCAGGAGAGCTCTCACCTCCAGCCAGGGTGGCTGGACGAGATTCCTCTCGTTGAGCAGCCCGAGCCTGGATCCAGCTGCTCCCTGTGCGTCGGCTTTGCCCCCACGCTCGGAGCTGAGCAGAGCCTTGGCAGGGGGATGGCCCCTGTGGGGTGGGAATGTGCTCCCTGCGGCTGTGACTGTGCCCCCTGTGCTGCAGAGAACCAGAAATCCAACGAGGAGAAGCAGAGGGAGGAGGAGCTGGTGCAGCAGATCCACAAGCTGGTGGAAACGCGGGATTTCCTGGTGGATGACGTGGAGTTTGAGAGGCTCAGGTAGCTGCTGTCACCCACTGCTCACGCTGGGGACAGTGCAATCCATCCTCTGAGCTGTGTCCTGCCTTCCCAGAGCTCATGGGGGCCCTGCTGCTCCTTGCCCGAGCAGTGACCGAGTTCTTCCTCACAGGGAAAGGGAAGAGGACAAGGAAATGGCCGAGTTCCTGCAGAGCAAGCTCTCCAAAAGCTGCCTCCAGAGAGCAAGTGGGTGCTGACGTGTTTATGGCTTGCACTGAACCTCCCTGGCACTGTCCCCTTCCCCAGGCATCTGCCTCCAAAGATTTCCCCGGGACCTGCTTACCTGGGGCAGGTTACCCGCGGGAGGGTGGGGAAGGGGGACAGGGGGTGCTTGAGGTCACAGCGAGGGAGCACCTGGACTTGGAGCAGATGTTGGGGACCCATTTCCCCCCAGCATTTCCCAGCATGGCCCACGAGAACGGGGCTGGGGGGGCCCTCTCAGAGCTGCCAGCCCTCGTCTCTCCTTGAACATTGGCTCACACCTCGGGTGGGTGCAGGATGGACACCATGTCCCCCGATGACAGCCACCCCTTCCCTGGCTCTGTCACCTCCCCAGAGTGGTGGGAGGCATTCCCAGCCCTGGGGACACCCAGAGAGCCCCAGGGCAGTGCCCGTGGGGTGCAGGATCTGGGGACACCCCATGGCAGTGCCCGTGGGGTGCAGGAGCTGGGGACAGCTGGGGACACCCCATGGCAGTGCCCTCAGGGTGGAGGAGCTGGGGACACCCAGAGCCCCATGGCAGTGCCCTTGGGGTGCAGGAGCTGGGGACAGCTGGGGACACACCAGGGCAGTGCCCTTGGGGTGCAGGAGCTGGGGACAGCTGGGGACACACCAGGGCAGTGCCCTCGGGGTGCAGGAGCTGGGGACACCCCATGGCAGTGCCCTCAGGGTGGAGGAGCTGGGGACACCCCATGGCAGTGCCCTCGGGGTGCAGGAGCTCCTGTCTCGGGGTCAGCAGCAGCCCCAGAGCAGCTGTGAGCAGCAGCCCCGGGCTGTGCCCTGTCCCCAGGCTGAGCTGGGTTCCTGTCCCAGCAGCTCCCGTCCCAGAGAAGAAGATGACATCGAGGGGACAGCAAACCTCGGCTCCCTTCGTGAGCAAGACGGGCCTGACCCTGCTCAAGGAGTGCTGTGGCTTCACCTGCTCCGTCATGTAGGGCACAGCCAGCGCCTGGCACAGCCACGGCCGGGGTAGGGGCACGTCCTGGGCTCTGGGATGGGCAGGAGGGGCTTCCTTGGTGCTGGCCCTTCCTCGGAGCTGGCTGGTCCTTCCTGAGAGCCCCACAGGGATGAGCCATGATTTTGGGAGCAGGGCTCGCCCGGCGTGCCGTGCCACTGGCACAGGGCGGTCCCGTGGCTGCTGAGCCCAGCAGGCAGCTCCCACCCTGTGCCAGCGGCTCAGGACAGAGCTGATCTCAATTCCCTGGGAACGGCAGAGCCGCAGAGGCGCTGCCTGCCCGTGCAGCCTGCCCTGGGCTCTGCGCTCCTGCTCTGGGCTCCCCAGTCCCCCCGGGATGGGGTGGGATCCCCCTGGAGCAGCCGTGCCCGGCCCTGGCTGCCCCCCTGCCCTGAGCACGGCTCTGCCCCCCAGCACTGCTGTCACAGCTGGGTTTTGGGGTGCACACGGGGCCGGCAGGGCCTCAAGGGCTCAGGGTGGGCTTCACCCCGCGGGTGACGAGCGCAGAGCTGCAGCTGCTGCCTGAGCACCGCGGGACAAGCTCTGGGTGAGGGAAGGGGCTGCTGCCAGGGCCCGGGGCTGTGGCTCTGGGCAGCATCGCTCTGGCGCCGCTGCAGCTCTCCCTGCAGCTCATCTCAGGGCAGCGCTGCTCTGCGAGGCACGGCTGGCTCCGCGGCCCCGGGGAAGGAGCACGAGGGGCTCTGCGCCTGTGACTGCTGCTCGCCCAGCTCCTGCCTTTGCTCCCAGGTCTGCAGCAGAGCTCCCTGCTCTCCTCCGGGACATCCAGCGTCCATCTCTGCCCACAGCCCCTGCGGCAGCAGCACCCAGGGCCCGGGCTGCCTGGGCAGCTCCGGCTGCTGGCACAGCTCCTGGTGGCCCCAGGCCCTCCACGGCAGCACAGACCCACGTCCCACCTTGGCCTGGGAGCCGTGACAGCAGCGGGGAGCCCATGGCACGGGACAGAGCGTCCCGCTCCGGGGCTGAGGGATAAAAACCACCGGGAGCTGCTGCTTGGAGAGCATCCTGCTGCACCCTGTGAGTGTCCGTGGGGAGCTTCCAGCCTGGAGCTGATCCCAGCCTGGAGCCAACCCCACCCTGGGCCGCTCCAGAGACTCTCCAGGGCTGCTCCGCTCGGCCCGCGGGGTTTGCTTTGTTCCACGCACACCCCAGGCTCCTCCCTGTGCTGCCCTCCCAGGGCCTTTCTGGGACGGTGAGTGACCCAGCCAGAGTTTGGTGGGGCTGGGGGCAGCCAGAGGCCAGGAGAGCCCTGGATTCCAAAGCCGCCCCTCTGGAGGCAGCCTGGGCTGGAGGCAGCGCTGGTGCCAGCGGGATGGGCAGCGTCTGTGTGTCCTGTGTCCCCCCTGTGGCTCTGGGGCTGCCCCCCGGGCACAGGGAACTGCTGGGAGGGCTGGGAGAGGAGCCCAGCCCGCAGCAGGGACACAGCTTCATGTGCATCCACCTCAACCCAAACCAATAAATGTCTGCTGGAAGCTCCGCAGGTGTTTTCCCTCCCGGCACCGCCCCAGGAGATGGCTCGGCTGTGACACAGCAGGGGGAGCAGAGAGGAGCAGAACCCTGACCCTGAGCACTCGGGGTGCACCCGGGAGCTCCCGGGAATGCCCAGAGCAGCTCCTGCTGCTGCAGCGAGAGCCCAGCCCTCCCATCCCTGCCTCTGGCCCACACTTCACTTCTGGTCCCTCAGTGTCCTCACCGGCCCCTGGGGACAACTGCCCCTCACAGGGCAGGGGACAGCTCTGTCCCCAGCTGCCCCTCACAGGGCAGGGGACAGCCATGTCCTCCCTCACAGGGCAGGAGGCAGCAGTGTCCCCAACCTTCCCTTGCAGGGCAGGGGACAGCTGTGTCCCCATGCATCCCCCACAGGGCAGGGCGGAGCTGCTCCTGTCCCATGAGCTCCTGCCACCACCGAGAGGGTGACACCCGTGGGGGTGACAGGGTGGCCATGGCTGGGGACCACTGAGTCACCTCCCGGGAGGGGTGTGGATGACCCCGTCCCTCTGGAAATGTCACAGCTGAGATGAGATGCAGGGACACAAAGGCCCCGCACGCTCCGTGCTCTGGGATGAGTCAGGAGCTGATTGTCCAGAGCAGGAGCAGCTCTTGGTGGCACCGCCAGTGTCTGAGACACCTCTGGGAGCCCTGAGAGCCACGCAGGGCTCAGCCCCTCTGCTTCTCTCTCTTCTGCTTCTGAGTATTTGGGCTCACAGAAGAGCAGGGAAGATCAGCAGGAAATGAAGAGATGCCTTAAAATATTTGCTATTTTTTTTAGTCTGCAATATCTGCAGGGTTCCCTCATCCTCTCCTCTCCCTGCCCGCCCTGCTGCTGCCTCGCTGGCAGGGCAGGCTCTCACAGAGCTCGGCCACGCTCCTTCATGTCCTCCGTGAAGTCCTGGAGGTCGTGGATGAACTGCTGGATCTGGGGTGGGACGGGGAGAGGGCAGGGTCAGGCAGGGACGGGAGCAGGAGGCAGAGGGGAGCCTGTCCCTCCTGGAGGGCAGATGTCCCCGAGCTAAGTGACAGGACAAGAAAGCTCGTGCAGCACCAGAGTGTGCCTCTGGGGGGGAATGGAACCAAACCCTGGCCATGGCTGGATCTGCATCCCTGCACCCTGAAACCCTGCAACCCCAAACCCTGAAACCCTGCATCCCCACATCCCTGCATCCCCACATCCCTGCATGCCCATATCCCTGCACCCCTTGTCCTGCATCCCCAAACCCTTGCATCCCTGTATCCCCACATCCCTGCATCCCCATATCCCTGCATCCCTCCACCCCTTCATCCCCATATCCCTGTGCTCCTGCATCCCCCCATCCCTGCACCCCTTCCTCCCCAAACCCTTGCATCCCCACATCCCTGCACCCCCATATCCCTGCACCCCAGTATCTCCACATGCCTGCAGCCCCTGTCCGTGCCTGGCCCCAGCCCTGGGGAGGGACAGGTTTGCCCGGCGTCCCCTCCATTCCCTGCCAGGGACCCCAGGGGAGGCGGGAGGGAGTGTTGGGGCTGGGGGCCGCCCCTCGCCGCGGGGGAGCCACTGCTGCTGCTTCTCCTGGCGTTACCATGTCCAGCTGCCTGTGGCTGTCCCCGGCTGCCACCCTGCCCTGCGGCTGCAGCCGCGCGCTGGCGGCGTGGAACAGGCTGTGGATGGCCATGGTGAGGGACTTGAGCTCCACGGCCTTCCTGGCAGCCCTGGCCTGGGCCTGGGCCCAGCGATCCTCCTGGGGGGACACGAGACACGTCCCAGCAGAGCTGCCTCAGCCCCGGGACCCCGGCTGGAGACCCCCAGCTCGGCCTGATCCAGACTGGGAAGGAGCCAGCCTTGGGCTGGGCTGGGGCTGGTGCAGCCCGGTGAGCTGGGAGCAGGGACAGGAGCCAGGAGCCAGGAGCCAGGAGCCAGGAGCCAGGAGCCAGGAGCCAGGAGCCAGGAGCCAGCGCGGTGTGCTGCCCACCCTGCAGTGCCCACCCTGGCACACCCTCCTTGCCAGCCCTGCAGCAGGGACAGCTCCCCTGCAGCGCTGCCATTGTCCCCTCCCTTGGTGACAAACCTGCCCCACACCTGGGCTCTCACTCCTGCTCCTGCAGGGATGGGATGGGATGGGATGGGATGGGATGGGATGGGATGGGATGGGATGGGATGGGATGGGATGGGATGGGATGGGATGGGATGGGATGGGATGGGGATGGGGACGGACCCCTCAGCTCCTTACCCACTGCCGGATGTCACTTTGAGCCTGGTCTAACGACTCTTGGAGCTGCACCAGGTCGTTCCTGCACTGAAGCATCTCAGCTTCCCTCTCTGCCCTGAGCTGCTGCTGCAGGCCCTTGCCCTGCTCCATCAGCTGCCGGTGCCACCACTGGGACTGCAGCAGGTCCTTGCGTGTCCTCAGCAGGGCCTTGTAGTAGCTGATGACGTCATCGATGTCACGGAACTGCGGCACAGGTGCTGGGGTCAGGGACACCCTGCCCTTTGTGGGGTCAGGGACACCCTGCTCTGCCCTGGGAGCAGGGACACCCTGCCCTTTGCGGGGTCAGGGACACCCTGCCCTCCCCTCGCTGGGTTCCCCTGCCCTGAGCAGGGCCAAGGCTCCCCCCAGAAGATCTCCCCTTCTCCATGGTCCCTGCTGCTCCCTGAGCACTCCACGTCCCCTGGGCGGGGGGACAGCATGTGACAGGCCCAGTGCCAGGCCGGGACTGGCAGTGGCACAGGGAGGGCTCACAGCTGTGCCGGGGACAGCGGAGCTGGCATGGAACACAACAGCTCCATGTGCCCGGGGGCTGGGAGCAGCAGGAGCACGGGGGATGGAGAGGAGCTGGTGGGGCTGGTGCAGCATGGAGAGGTGTCCCAGCGGCCTGCAGAGGAGGCACAGCTCCCTCACACCTGCCTGGGTGCCACCCTGGGCAGTTTTCACCTGCCCCAAACCTTCAGTGTGACCTGGAATGGTGGCACCAAGGGGACCCCGCTCCCCTCAGCGCTGAGCTTTCCCCCGTCTCATGGCTTTCATCCAGTTTCCTCAATCCTTCATCGGTCCTGGCTCTGCTCTGCTGACCCCACTCCCTGAGGCCCACCTGGGTGGCCAGGGAGCCCTTCCCAGCCCTCCTGGAGCCTCTGGGTTTGATCAGGTGTTGATTTCCCTGGCCTTGCCTCATCCCTCTGGTTCAAACCCAGGGGAGGCCCTCCCTGAGCCACATCCAAGCTCACCTGAGAGTTCTCCACCACATCCTCCAGGTACCTCTTGAACCGGGAGTACTTCAGCAATTGTTTGGAGAGTTTCTGGTGCTGTTTCCTCAGGGCTTCCAGTTCCCTCCTAGCCCTCAGGAGCTCACTCTCCTTTTTTGAATTCTCCTCTTTCTCCTCTTTGGCTTTTTTCAGGGCTTGGGTTCGCAGCCTTTCATTCTCCTGGGGGGTTCCCAGCAGCACACACAGCCGGAGGAGCAGGGCAGGGCAAGGAGGAGCTGGGTCACTCAGGGCACTGCCAGGAGAGCTCCAGGGAGGAGAGCCCAGCACTGCGGGACACTCCCCTCCCTGTCCCAGGGCCACCTGCGCGGTCCCTTTGGCCTGGGCAGCACCGGGGTGGGGCTGTGCCTTCCGGGCGAGCCCGCTCCCACCCAGGGCACCAACCCCTGCTGCTCTCGCTCCGGCCTCAGGGGAGCCCTGGCCCTGGCCGGGGGCGCTGGCCCAAGGCTGCTCCCAGGGGAGAGGAGCTGGTGAGCAGGGCAGTGTGCCAGGAGTGCCGGGAGTGCCAGGAGTGCCAGGGCTATCAGGTGTGCCAGGAGTGCCGGGAGTGCCAGGTGTATCAGGTGAGCCATACGTGTCAGGAGTGCCAGGTGTTCCAGGTGTGCCAGCTGTATCAGGTGTGCCAGGTGTATCAGGTGTATCAGATGTGCCAGGGGTGCCAGGTGTATCAGGTGTGCCAGGGGTGCCAGGTGTCTGAGGTGTTCCAGGTGTTCCAGGTGTGCCAGGTGTGCCGGGTTTGACAGGTATAGGAAGTGTGCCAGGTGTATGAGGGGCAGCCAGGTGTGCCAGGTGTTTGAGATGTGCCAGGTGTGCCAGCTGTATCAGGTGTGCCAGGTGTATGAGGTGTTCCAGGTGTGCCAGGTGTTCCAGGTGTGCCAGGTGTATCAGGTGTGCCAGGGGTGCCAGGTGTACCTTTACGGTCGTCCCAGATGTCACCACGTGGGCTTTCAGCTGGGCCCTCCTGGCGTGCAGGTCCCTCCACTGCTCAGCAAGGTTCTCCATCCTCTCCGTGAAGGCCTGGCAGCACCGGAGCGACAGTGGCCCAGCTGCCACAGCCAGAGCCACTCCCCGCCTGCCCTGCCACCCTCCAAAGTCCCCCCGCCATGTCCCAGCACCCTCCCAGCCTCCTCACCTCCTCTGTCTCCTCCACGACCTTCTCCACCAGCCGCACCTCCTTCATCTTCTTCAGGACGCAGATGAACGAGTTGGTGGAGTCCTCCTCTGCCGCCTGCAGCTCCCTGCCACGCATTTCCCGAGCTCGCACGGCATCCTGGCAGGGTGTGGGCAGGGCCCCAGCCCCACCTCAGAGCCCCCCTGGCAGCAGGACCCCCCCAGCCCCCCCTGCGGGGACCCCCAGCACAGGGGGGCAGCTCCGGGGTGACGGGGCAGGGCAGGGACAGGAGCAGGTAAGGGACAGGAGCTTGGCATGACAGGGAAGGGCCGTGGAGACACGGGGGGAGGCTGGAGGAGCCCCTGACCTGAGCAGGGGCAGGAGCCTGTGCTTGTACTGCCCCCGGTAATAGCTCACGTCCTCGTGGGCCATGGCTGCGGCCACCGCGCGTCCTGCTGCTGGCCGGGCAGCCCAGGGGCTGCTGTGCTCTGCACGGACCCCGAGGCTACCCCGGCGCAAGCCCTGTGGCTACTCAGTCCCAGCGACAGGCACTGCGGCTCCTCCGACCATGCTGAGAGCTCCGGTGCTGCCCCGGGCACTGTGACCCTCCAGGGGCTCCTCCCGGCACTGTGACAGCTCCAGGGGCTCCTCTACTCATTGTGACAGCTCCAGGGGCTCCTCCACCCATTGTGACCCTCCAGGGGCTCCTGGCACTGTGACAGCTCCTGTGAACCCCCCGGCATCATGGGGACTGACCACTGTGACCAGGACCTGGACATGTGTAACATTTATAAAATAAGATCTATAGCACAAAAATATCCAAAGAGGCAGATTTGCTGACTTTGTAAAACTTTTGCTTGCTCCTTCCCGAAGCATTCCACAAAGAGGAGAAATGAGGGGGCTTTTCGGGTCTCTCCAGTTCCCCATGATTTCAGTTCCAGCCAGGCCCAGGTGAGGATGCTGCAGCCGTGTTGGTGTTTCTCATCGAGGGTTGGTGCAGCTGCTCTGCAGGAGCTGCTCTGGCGCTGCCCGGTGCCCCCTGTGCTGGGCACCCTGCGTGCCCAGCCCCGGGCAGAGGTCCCCGTGCCCGGGGACAGGGGGCAGAGGGTCCGGGCCCTGCTGGCGCTGAAGGCGGCCCGAGCCCGGCCCGGAGCTGGCCGGGGCTCCTGCGGGAATCCCGGGCAGCTGGGGACATCTCCTGGCCGCGGGATGGAGCAGCGCTGCTGGGAGATCAGCCCGCAGCAGAGCCTTCAGCTCCTCTCGCTGGCCGCGGCAGCGCGGGCACCGCGCTCCGGCTCCGGGCAGCTTGTCTGAAAGAAAAATAGGAAAAAAAGCCTTTTTTTGTTAAAAGTGACTAAACCCCAGCTGTTTTAAATCACAACATCTCCATCGAACACCCAAGCAGAGCCTGCCTGCTGCTCCTGGACACATTTCATTTCACAAGCCTGACTTTCCTCTTCAGCCCCTCAAAACACACACCGCACTCAGCACTTCCAGGTGATGAACCCTCCTGTCACACCCCGGGGTCTTCTCTCCACACCTCTCCTTGTTCCTGTGCAAGGTTCCTCACAGATGTGAGTGGCACCCAGGGAGTCCCCAGTGCTGGCTGCTCCCCCGCTCTGCCTTTGGAACGGAGCGAGACCCCGGGAATTCTGCCCACGGCAGCCCCTGCTCCAGCAGCCTGCTCAGACTCTGCCAAGGGGGAAAAGGGGCACGGGACGCTGCCATTGTCCCCGACAGCCACCAAAGGAAATGCAGCTGGCCCTGCTCGAGGGGGGCACACGGACAGCCACCCTTTCCCCGGCAGCTCCAGCGGCAGCTTCCTTAGGGCTGGAGGGCAGGAGCGCTGTCCCCAGCCAGGGAGCGTCCCGCAGCAGCTGTCCCTGGGGACCGGCCCCGAGAGCACGAAGGGCCAGCCCTGCGCCCCAGAAACAGCCTCGGAGCAGCTCCCCCGGGATGAGGAACTCGGCGAGGGCTGACCGGCCGGAAAGCAGCTCCGTCCCAGGGCAGAGCTCCCAGCCCCGGCCCCGCGCAGCCAACGCGTGACCGGCGGCGCAGGAAGGGAACGAAAGGAAGGGCTGCTGGCAGCAGCGGGGCCCGGGCACCGCGGGCTGTCACATCAGCCCGGAGCAGGCCCGGAACAGCAGCACAAGCCAGGCGAGCGCCAGCGCCCGGCTCCAGCAAAGCCCAGGCGCTGATTGCTCCAATGCGGGGCAAAGCTGAGGGGCAGCTCCAGGCACATTCCAGGGGGGCTCTGCCACCTCCAGAGCCCCAGAGCTGGGCCGGGATCTGCCGGGATTGCAGGGGGACCCCGAGCTGGGAACGGCAGCTGAGCCCTGCAGAGCCTGGGGCTCCGTGCCTGACACCAGCTCCTGCCAGCACCGGCCAGGATCCTTCCAACACTCTTCCAAGATCCCTCCAAAGTCCCCCCAAATTCCTTCCAAGCTCTCCCCAGGCCCCTTCCCCACAGACCCACTCACAGCCCAGGCTCAAGCAAGAGAGCAAAGTTGGATTTCCTGGCACAAGACCCAGGCCCTGAGGTGTCTCTGCCTGCACCCCTGAAAACCAGACCCTCAGGGACATTTGGGAAGGGGTGGGAATTCACCCTGCAGGAGGAAATGGCAGAGTCACTTTGCTGTCCATAGCTGGCTACCAGCTGAGGAACAAGGCTGGGCTGTTGTTACCCCTTTCATCCTCTCTCTTTCCCCGGAATTAACTCATTGGGTGCTTTAAACACATGGAAGGAAAAAGACGATTGTTCCAAGTCTGTGCCCAACGTGGTTTGTGTGTTATGGGCACAGCACCCGCGTGGCTCCCACCAATCCCAAAAACGTGGAGAGCACTGCGTGGAACTGACCCAGAGCAGCACAAAGGGGACCCAGCCACGAAAGGCACTGAGCACAGACCCCGCTGCTGGCTCCCACTGCAGGGGAGAGCAAACGAGATCATTTCCATTCCAGTGGAAGCTGTAAGATCAGCTCAATGGAGCAGAGTTCACAAACTGCTGGATTCTAATCTTACCCTGCAGGGTTTTTTGTTCTATTTTAGATTTTGTGCTCTATTTTTGTCTCAGCAACAAGCAAGAAGTTTGTCAGCTGTGCTAATTGCAAAATACTACCAAAATAAATGCTGTTTACATTCTCCCTAGAAGGCCAGCACTGTACAAAGACATTTCCCTGCTTTACAGCCCTCAGGAGGCACAGGACACGCGACTGCTCAGCCGTGGGGTTCTCAACAGGCATTTCTGTTATCAAAACACCTCTCTCCTTGTTGGGGCCTTGTTTAGAGTAGAATCAAACGCTGCCAGATATTCCCCTTTACCTGTTAATGGATTAAAGGAAGCTGGAAAACACAGGGCACGGGACAAATGAATTTATGGAGAAGTCAGCCACCCGTGCAATGTTTCCATAAAACACAACCCCGGAGAGCTCCAGCCCCAGAAAGGCTCCAAACAGCAGCAGCCCCACGTTTCTCTGGGCTTTGGGCTCCTCGGAGGTGGCACTGATGGCAGCAGAGAACTTTGCCCTCTATAAATACAGAGAGGTTGAGCAGCAATCTTTTTATTGGTCTCCTGTTGTTGAAGTGTATCTGTGCAATTCTGATACTGCACCATCCTGAAGGCAGGAATTTCACCTGCACCTCCAAATGCTCCAAAGCCACAGAAAATCCTGCTCAAACCCCGCTTGTCTGGGGTTTCTGAGACCTCCCTCATCCAAAACCCCAGCCCCAAACCCCGCTGAGCCCCCTCCCTGCCCGGGGCACAATCACAACAACGGTGATAACGATATTGATAACGAGAACGAGCGCATCTCCTCAGCACCTTCCCGTTCCCGGGGCTGATCCCGCTGTGTTCCCCCGTTCCCGGGGCTGATCCCCGCTGTGTTCCCCCGTTCCCGGGGCTGATCCCGCTCTGCTCCCCCGTTCCCGGGGCTGATCCCCGCTCTGCTCCCCCGTTCCCGGGGCTGATCCCGCTCTGCTCCCGGCGATGCCCCCGGGAAGGAGCCCCCCAGGCAGCCTCAGCTCCCGGGGCTGTCCCGCAGGCCGGGCAGGGCTGGGGACACGCCGGGCAGGGCTGGGGACACGTCCCGCTCCTGCCCGGGAGCGCCCAGGGCCAGCAGTGCCGGGGGGGCTCGGAGCCCCCCGGCAGCCCCGGGGTGGGCTCTGTCCCCTGGCCCGGCTCTCCGCACAGCCGGAGATGCTCCCGCGGCCGCGGCCATCAAACATTCATGGCCTTGGGCTGCGCTGCTCAGCCCGAGCCCCGCGGCCTCTGCATATTTCATATTTCATATTTCGCCATTAAAAACGCATGAAGCGACATTTCCCCGTCCCGAATTCACTTCCATCTCCATCTCCGGAGAGGCTGCCGGAGGTGTCAGAGCTGCGCGGAGCTGCAGAAGAGGCGGCCGCTGTCCTGGGGAAGGCAAATGAGGATAAGGCGGCCGACAGGGCCCGGGGAAGGCAGCGGGAGGGAGCCGCTGCTGCCGGAGCCGGGCAGGGTTGGGGCTGCAGACGGGACGAGCGGCCCCTTGGCGCCGGGGGGCGCGGTGCGGGGACCCCCGGGCCCAGGAGCGGGGCTGGGGCCGGCACTGCCCCTTTGGGAGCAGCCTGTGGTGCAGAACTGCCTGTCAGGCCCCGGGGCGGATCAGGAGAAGGGGATGAGGATGAGGATAAGGATAACTCCCACCGGGAGACCCCCTCGCCCCGGCACAGCCCGGGGGCCTTTGCTGACCCTCGGCCCCACTCCCGGGGGCTCCCCGCTCGCCAGGGGCAAAGGGAGGGGTGACGGCACAGCCGAGCCGCTCCCGAGGGATTCGGCACAGCGCGGAGAAGGTGAGGGAAAGGAGAGGCTCCTCAAGCAGGGAGCCGTGCTCGGGAGGCGCCGCGGAGCCAGGGGATGCTCAGGGAGGCGCTGCCGGTACTGCCGGACCTGGTCAGGAACAACCTGCAACTGCTCTTGTCACGGCAGAAACAATCCTATTTTAAAGGCAAATAAACATCCTTTAAAAGCTTAGGGTGCCTATAAAAGCGCCCGCTAAGCGCAGCCCGCGCTGGGAGCAGCGCTGTGGGACCGGGGCGGTGTCCCGGGAGCCTCTCCCAGCTGCTGGGGCCGCTTTTCCTCCAGCCCAGCTCCTGTGCCCGCGAGCACAGCGCTCACCCTGCAGCCCTGCAGCGCGTTCCGAGGCTGGAACCGATCGGTACCGAGCATTTCCCGGGCACAGCGGGAATTCCCGCTGGAGCCCCTCGGCCGGGCCGCAGCAGCCGCAGCCTGAGCGGGAACGCGAAGGTTATCCCCGGGAAATGGAGGGCTCGCTTGCTGCCCGTGTTGCCGTTTGATGCTATCTCGGCCCGCGGGGTGTTCACCGCCCCCGGCCGGGCCCGGCGCGGACCTGGGGCCGGAGGGGCGATGCGGGCGCGGAGCCGCTCCACCCCTCGCTGTGTTTACCCCAAATAAACGCGGGGGCCGCGGCCCGGCCCGCACCTTAAAAGCGGGGCAGGCGCGGGGCCAGGGGGGCCCGGCGGGGCTGGCCGAGCTGGCCCATGCTGCAGGTGGGGCTCAGCCCGCCCCGCTGCCCCGGGGCCGCGGCCGCCGCCTGCCCCATGGCCGAGCCGGCCGCGGGCGAGGAGCCGGGCACCGGGCCAGGTGAGTGCGCCGAGCGGGACCCGCCCGGGCCGGGCACCGCCGGGGAGCGCGGGGGCTGGGGGCGGCCGGGCTCCCGCCCCGAGCCCCGGCTCGTCCCGGGCCGGGCACGGCCGGAGCCGCCGCTCCTCGGTACCCGGGCGGGGCAGCGCCCTGAGAGAGGACGAGGTGAATTTGGGGCGCGAAGAGCCCCCGATCGCCCCCCGGCGCTGTCTCAGCCTGCTTTCAGAGCCAGGAGCCCCCCGGCTCTGCTGGGGTCGGGCCGTGTCCGGGACAGGAGTCGGGCCGGGCGGCTCCGGATCCAGCAGCTCCTGCCCCGAGCCGGGCTGAGCCCGAGCCGCTGCTCCCGCTGGCCTCGGGCGAGCGCCAAACTGAGCCGGAGAGCCAGAGCCGGAGCCGGAGCCAGCCCGGGACCCTCCCGATGGGCCACCGCGGGCTGTCCCCCGTGTCCCCTCGGCTCGGTGCGAATCCATCCCCGACCCCCAGCAGCGGAGCACAGGCGCGATCCGAGCATCCGAGAGTTAATGAGCGCGCTAATTGGAGGTGTCCCGGCTGATGAGTGCCCGGCAGAGCTCCCCGCGCGGGGACAGCTGCCAGCCCCGCAGGGCTCGGCTCGGGCTGTCCCGCAGCCGCGGGGAAATGCCGCTCCCGTCTCTCTAGGCGGAGCTCAGAGCCTGCTCTTCGCAGCGCCGGGCCGGCGGCTGATGAGCCCTGCCTCGGGGCTGGGGGCTTTGGGAGGGTGAAAAGCCCCTCGCGGTGCGAGAAGCGGCCCCGACACCCCGCTGGGACCTGGCCCCGGGCTTCTGCGGGGCGCGGAGCTGATGGGAGCGGGAGAGGGCAAAGCCCGAAACGCTTCCCTTGGCGGGGGAGAGCAAAGAAACGCGGGACGGGGCCGTGAGACTTCCGAGCGGCCCGAGGCGGGGCGGAACGCTGCCGCTGGGGCGCCGAGAGGCGCTCGGTGAAAGCTCTTTGTCCCGCAGAGGCGCTGGGCTCATCGCCGGTCACCATCGTGGTCACGTCCGAGGCCGACACGTGGGACATCGACGACACGTCCTCGTGCCGGGGCCGCGGGCACTTCGTGGACTGGGCCAAGATGCCGGAGCCGCAGGGGCCGGCGCGGATCCCGCGGGACGTCCTGGGCAGGCCCCCGAAGGAGCTGAAGAGGCTGGCGAGGGAAGGCTGCTGGGCCGGGAGCCACGCGGGCCGGGCCCGGCTCTACCCGCGGCTCATCCAGCGGGTCTCCTGCCGCCTCGTCACCCCCGACGCGCTCGTGTACCGGGACGTGGCCGGCCGGCTCTTCGGGAAGCCCAGCGTGAGCTCGCACCCTCTGCCCGAGTTCCTGGAGGGCTGCCCCGTGCCCACCTACTGCCTCAGCCCGCACGGGGTCACGGCCCTGAAGAAGATCCTCATCTGCGTGGGCGCCCTGTTCCCCGACATCACGCACAGCCCCCTGCTGCCCGCGCTGGCCGCGCTGCTGCTGCACTACAGCGAGGACGAGGCGCAGTGCTTCGAGAGCCTCTCGCGCCTCATCGCCAGCAACGCTCCGCACGCCGCCTACATCGACCAGTCCTTCCTGGCCCACCAGGCCTCCTGCATGACCTTCGGGGACCTGGCCAGCAAGCACTGCCCGGCGGCTCACAAGCTCGTGGCCGGCGCCGCCGAGAACGTGCTCGAGGTCTACTCGGAGTGGCTGTCGTGGCTCTTCCCCGGGCTGCCCTTCGGCTACGCCGTGCGCGTGCTGGACGTGTTCCTGCTGGAGGGCCAGAAGGTGCTGTACCGCATCGCCCTGGCCCTGCTCAAGCAGTTCAGGCTCTCGGCGGCCCCGGCCGGGCCGCAGGGCTGCGACGTCAAGGCGGAGCTGCAGGCTTTCGTCAGGAACATCGCCGAGCACCTGACCGTGGACAAGCTCCTGGAGAGAGCCTTCGCCATCCGCCTGTTCTCCCGCAAGGAGCTCTGGCTGCTGCACATGGCCAACAGGAAGGCCTTGGTGGAGAGGGGCATCACCGTGGTGCAGAGGAGGTGAGCAGAGCTCTGCGCCCCCCAGCTCCGGGGCTGAGCTGCCAAAATGGCAGCTCCTGTGGGGAACCCCCGGGGGAGCTGCAGGAACCTCCCGCAGCTGTGGCTGTGCTGGGCCCTCGCAGCCCCTGGGGCACCCTGGCAGGGGATGGGGCAGAGTGACCCTGTCAGGGGATGTGGCACAGCCAGAGCCAGGGACCCTGTCAGGGGATGTGGCAGAGCCAGAGCCAGGGACCCTGTCAGGGACACAGCACAGCCAGAGCCAGGGACCCTGTCAGGGGATGTGGCACAGCCAGAGCCAGGGACCCTGTCAGGGACACAGCACAGCCAGAGCCAGGGACCCTGTCAGGGGATGTGGCTCAGCCAGAGCCAGGGACCCTGTCAGGGGATGTGGCACAGCCAGAGCCAGGGACCCTGTCAGGGGATGTGGCACAGCCAGAGCCAGGGACCCTGTCAGGGGATGTGGCACAGCAGAGCTGGGGGTGCTGGCAGAGAGCTCAGGGTGCACAGGGCAGGACAGAACCTGCTGCAGGGGCTCTGCCCCGAACAGCCGAGGCCCCCAGCCCGGCCTGATGTCCCTCCCCCAGGCCGTCCTTCCACCTGGCCGTGGACATGCAGAAGTTCAGCTCCAGCACGGTCACGGCGCAGGAGATGCGCCTCGTCTGGTCCTGGATCCCCGAGCGCTTCTCGCTCTTCCCCCCGCTGCTGCTCTTCTCCACCTCCGAGGACGGCTGCAGCCTGCAGAGGTGAGGCCTCACCTGCCCCGCGGGGCCGGGCGGCTCGGGCGCGGGGGAAACCTGGGCAGGGCTTGGTGCTGGAGAGAGGAGCAGCGCCAGTGACCTGGGCCACCTCTGGCGCTGCCGGGGACCCTCCTGGGCTCGATTCGGGGTCCCGGGTGTGGCTTAGGGCAGAGGGCAGAGGCTGGCCCAGATGGCCACCAGCACCTGGGCACCGCCCGGGGCACAGGGAGCCCTGTGGGTGTGCCAGGCAGGGCTGTCCCCGTGTGCCACACTGCCAGGCACGCTGGGAGCGGCCGGGGACAGCCGGCACACCCTGCCCGGGGCTCCAGCTGCCCCCGGGCCCAGCCCTTGTCCACCTCTGCAGGTTCTACACGTGCTGTGAAGGCTACGAACCCACGGTGCTGCTCATCAAAACCACCGAGGGGGAGGTGAGCGTGTCCCAGGCGGGGCTGGCAAGGGGACGGGCTGGGTGACCCCACGGGCCCTTCTTGGAGCACCCACGGGCCGCGCGGTCCTGTCCCGCCCCGGCTCTGTCCCAGCTCCCAGGGCAGAGCAAACCGCACCTCTGGCCACCAGGACACACCTCAGCCGGGTGCCGGGGAAACGGGAGGAGAGGGTGAGGGGGAGAGAGGCCACGAGTGAGACTGACCCGCGCCCTGAGCTCCCCGTGCTCTCTCCCGAGGTGTGTGGGGCGTTTCTCTCCTCCGACTGGGCCGAGAGGAAGAAGAGCGGAGCCACGTCGGGCTTTTTTGGGACAGGGGAGTGCTTTGTGTTCACTGTGAGTCACGGTTTGCGTCTGGCTCTGTCCCTTCGTTGCTGTCCTGCCAGGACACCGCGTCCCCTCCCCGCCCCGGCTCCGGACCCGGAGCAGCAGCAGCGCCTTCCCCGGGGCGGCGCGGTGCCCGGGGGTCACCGGCTGTGTCCCGCTGCCCAGGTGCGCCCCGAGGCGGAGCGCTACGAGTGGGTGCTCATCAAGAAGCCGGAGCTGGCCAAGGCCGTGCCGCGCTCCCGGCAGCGCTCGCCTTCCCCCGCTCCCGAATCCGCGCTCGGCTCCTCCCGGGACAGCTCCAGCCCCAAGCACCTGGCCGTGCCCTCGGCGCAGAGGAGAGGCCGCCTGTCCCCGTTCCTGGCCATCAGGCACTTCCTGCTGCCCTCCAAAACTGCCTCCATGTTCATGGCCGGCTCCCGGGACGGGATCGTCATCGGTAAGGGGGGATCGGTATCGGTGTGGGGGGATCGATATCGGTAAGGGGGGGATCGGTATCGGTGTGGGGGGATCGGTATCGGTGTGGGGGGATCGATATTGGTCATAGGGATTGTTACTGATAAGGGGGGATTGCTATCGATGAGGGGGGATCCCTATCAGTAAGGGGGGATCCCTATCAATAAGGGGGGATCGATATGGATAAGGGGGGATCCCTATTGGCTCCCAGGAGCTCCGGCTGGGGATATCGGGTTGCAGTCCGGGCAGCTCCCCTTCCCCAGCCCGGGAGCTCCTCCCGAGAGCCCCAGGGCCCCCCAGCCCAAACCCTGCCGGGGTTCGGGGTTCGCTGCCCGGGGCTGCGGCGCCCCTGCCCGGCCCTGCCCTCCCTGCGTGCGGGGGCACCGGGGCAGGGCCCAGCCTGCGCTCGCCCTGCAGGGGGAGGGGGAGGGCCAGGCGCTGTCCCTGGACGCCAGCCTGCTCCGGGGACGCACGGAGCACTGCGAGACCTTCGACAACCCCCCGCTCTGCCAGGAGAACTTCCAGGTGCAGCTCTTGGAGGTGTGGGGCTTTCAAAGCGCGTAGGTGCCGTGGGGGACACCCCCGTGTGCCACCCGCGGGCACCGGGACCCCTCCCCGCGCTGGCCACCCCCGGCCGGGCCGTGGCACCTGGGCGGCTGCTCCGCTGCCCGTGGTCCCCTCCGCGGCCAGACCAGAGCAGAGCAGAGCAGAGCAGAGCAGAGCAGACTGGAGCAGATCGGATCAGACTGGAGCAGATCGGCCCTCGTGGTGCTGTGGAGAGGCCGAGGCACTGCCAGGACCGGGACTGTGGGTGCTGCCCTTGGGGACATTCAAGGTCCCCTCCCGCAGTTTAGACCCATCCCAGTCCACCCAGTCTGGCCCAGTTTGGGGTGCTGCAGGGGAGAACAGCCAGGCTGGAGTTTCTCCCACCTCCCTGGCCTGTGGGGCTCAGCAAACTGGGACAGCACGGCCGATTTTGTGGGAATGCTGAGGCCAGGCAAAATCCAACACGGAGCTCCAGAGCTCAGCAGAAATGCTCTCAGATCCGCTTCCCCTGGCCCAAGCCCTGAACAGCCCCTCAGGCTGCCCGGGGGGTTCTGCAGCCCCCGTGGGTGTCCAGGACTGGCCGGGACCCACCAGCACCGGCACAGACTCTTCTTGTCCCTGGCTGGAAGTGCCGCTGGGGATGGCAAAGCCCTGCTGGGGTTTGGGGGTGCCCGAGCTCTGCCGAGCCTTTGCCATGCTGAAAGGGACCCTGAAAGGGCTCCTTTCTCCTTGCCCCTTATTCCATTGCTGAATAAAGTTCCAAACTCTCGGAGAATTCCAAGTCCAGCACAAAGACACGGTGGGGGAGCAGCGGGGCTGGGAGGCGGAGGGGACGTGTGATGGGGTGTGAAGAGATCTGGGACCTGCTCTCACTTCCCTGGAGAGGGTCAGCCCCCCAGCCCCTCAGCCCATGGCCCCACAGCCCCCAACCCCTCACCCCCTGTCCCCACAGCCCCCATCCCCTCACCCCCTGTCCCCACAGCCCCCCAACCCCTCACTCCATGGCCCCACAGCCCCACAGCCCCTCACCCTACAGCCCCAGGGCCCCCCAGCCCCTCACCCTCAGCCCCAGGGCAGCCCAGCCCTGCCACCCCCTGCCCCTTTCCCTTGACTAGGGATCTTTACTGGGATCCAAGGAAACTTCAGCCCCTGTGTGCTCTGAAAGGAGCTGGAATGTCCATCAGCTCATCCCTTCGGGGCATTTCTGCTCCTTGTCACCACGGAAGTGTCTCAGAGCAGCACAGGGCCCCGCCCGGCTCCGCTCTGCTCCCTGAGCAGCCTCCTGGGCTCCTTTGGGACACGCAGCTGCCGGCGTTGGCACAAACAGAGCAGCCCAGGGGTGGCTCCGAGCAGCGGGGAGTGAACGCAGGGACAATCCCACCCCGCGGGTCCGGGTCATCCCCTGCCCCCCCAGAGGCGAGGGACGATCGGCCGCTGGCTTGTACCACAAATGGCTACAAAAAGCACATTTGTGACGCTCGGAGCTGATTTCCCTGGAGAGCAGGGGGGGCCGTGGGTGCCCTGGTCCCGCGGAGGGCCGGGCCTGGCGATTCCCACACTCGCACACGAGGGGCTGCGGGGGCTCCCTGTGCAGCTACACTGTGGCAGGAAGGGCTCAAGGTGTCCCGGCCATTCCCGACTCCCACAGGGGCTGTCTCGGGGAGAGAAACGTCCGCGGATGACTTGGGGCGCAGGAGAAGAGGAGACGCGCGGGGTGGGAGTAACGGGCAGTGCCTGCAGCCTCCTCCTGCTCCTGCTGCCTGCAGCAGCCATTTCTGCTCAAAGGCAGCATTCTGGAGCAGACAGACGCTCACCTTTCCCTCCTTCTCCTCTCCGTCCTTCCTCCCTGCCCTCTTCCCTCTCTCTCACCAAACGCAGCCTCCAGAGCCTGCAAATGGGAAATCCACAGCCCCGCGTGTCCCTGCAGCCAGAGGAAGGTCCCGGGGTGTTTTTATCTCCCGCCACTGTCAGATCCATTTGCATCCTTCCCATTTCCCTCTCCCAGCTCCGTGCAGCGATTCCCTTCCTGCCCACCTGCTGCACACACCAACATTTCCTCGTCACTGCCCTGTCACCAGCCCCTCGTGGCACCAGGTTTAATGTCCCGGCTGGAGCAGAGCCTTCAGTGCCACAGGAGGGGTTTTGCAGGTGTTTTCTTCCAGTCAAACCCACAGCATTTATCACAACAAGCGTGTTTCCATCCCCGTTTCCACACAATTTAGTCCCTGGAATTGCTAACCCTGGGCCAAGGGTTGGTTTTGTTGCCCCCCTGCAGAGCTGGGTGATTCCACAAGGCGTCTCTGGACTTTTCCCTGGGAATGCAGCAGGTTTTGGGCATGGAAATTCCCCCTCTGGCGCCCAGCAGAGCAGAGCTGCCCTGGGCTCAGCAGGGTCTGCCTGCTCCAAAGGGGGTCTGGGGATGGGCACTGCCAGTCCCGAGAGGGAGCTTCCCCTCCCTGGAGGGGAGCTGGGCCGTGCAGCCCCCGGGGGGACTGTCCCTCCCTCCCCGGGGGATTGCTCTCAGCGCTTTGTTGTTATTTATCTGAAAAATACAATCCCAGAATGGTTTGGGCTGGAGGGGACCTCAAAGCCCATCCAGTGTCACCTTCCACTGTCCCAGGCTGCTCCCAGAGTCCAACCAGCCCGGGACGGGGCGTTCCAAAGACGTGTTTTAGTGAGCAAACATCACCCTTTATCCCTAAAACCTTGCTCACACTGGGAATTATGAGCCCCTGGCTCCCAGTGAAACTCCAAACCTGGAATCCGCAGCCCCCCACGGGGAGTTTATCTTTAAAGAAAGGGTTCAGATCTGCTGGGGGAGGGAAAGATGTTTATTGAAAATAACTCGGGTCAGCCTTAAAGGAACTGTGCCTTCAGATACCGGAGAGCGTGTTTATTCCCTGGGGCTGATCTGAAGATTCCTTTGTTTCTGTTTTGAGAAGGAGTGGCAGAACACTTCAGTGGGGTGGTGATGATGCTCCTTGTTTTCCACCCACGTGGAATTATCTGTACGTGCGTTTCTGTGAGCTCTGCAAACGCTGGGATAAACAGCAGAACTGGGATAAACAGCAGAATTGGGATAAACAGCAGAATTGGTTCTGGTCCCCGCCACGGCTGAGCAGCCCCGAGGCTGCCGAGGCAAAGGGGGACGCGCCGCTGGAAATGCATTTCCAGAAAGGGTTGATTTGCACCGAAAGAAAATTAAAATATATATTTAAAGGAGGTGAGCTGGAAGAGTTCACAGGAGATCAGAGCAGGACAAAGAGCAAATATCCCTGCAGGGGAAGGGGTGGGCAGGCGGGGCTCCTGATGGTGTTTTTATTTGTAATCACACTTCAAAGCAGCGGGTTCTTGCTGCAAGGAGTAAATAATGAATGGAGATATTTTTAACCTCCTACACAGCCTCTGCGTTTCATCCGCGGGAGCTCTGGCAGCACACGGAGCGCTGATGGGGCTGCGGGGCTGCCGGGGCACCCAGAGCCACCCCAAGGTCTCCCTGTGCTCGGGGGACCCAGGGCACAGCCCGGGCAGGACAGGGGGACAGCGATGGAGTTGAAGTGGCAATCACACCTGGGGAGCTCTGAGGGACCGTGCCGGCAGAGCTGGGGGGGCTCACCTGGACGAGAGAGACCCCGGGAGAGATCAGGGACCCTGCCAGGGCCTGGAGGGGCTCCAGGAGGCACTTGGGAAACACAGGGGACACGGGGGACACAGGGGACACGGGGGACACAGGGGACACGGGGGACACAGGGGGCACAGGAGACAGAGGGGAGAGAGGGGACACAGGGGACACAGGGGACACGGGGGACATGGGGGACACAGGGGACACGGGGGACACAGGGGACACGGGGGACACAGGGGGCATGGGGGACACAGGGGACAGAGATAAAGAGGGAACACAGGGGACACAGGGGACACAGAGGACACAGGGAATAGAGGGAACAGAAGGAGCAGAGGGGACACAGGGAACAAAGTGGACATGGGACACAGGGAACACAGGGATCATGGAACACAGGGGACACAGGGAATAGAGGGGACATAGGGAATAGAGGGGACACAGAGGACACAGGGGACACAGGGAATAGAAGGAACAGAGGGGACAGAGAGGACACAGGGAATGCAGGGGACACAGGGAACACAGAGAGCATAGGGATTATGGAACACAAGGGACTGAGGGGACACAGGGGACTCAGGGGACACAGGGAACTGTCTCCCCCCTGCCCTGCTCCTGGTTCAGCTCTGCCGTGCTCTCCTGCACTCAGGGCTGTGCCCAAGTGCCCTCCTCGGGGATCCTGGCGGGCTCCAGGGTGAGCGGCAGTGCCCGCAGGCTCCAGCCAGCCCCGGGCTCTCATGATGCCGCTTGTGTGACATCTCCTCTGGGAGCTCCCCAGGGCAGCCGGGCATCACCGCGCGAACCGCGTTGCCTGCAGCTAAATCCATGCTTTGCTGCGGCTCTTTTAGCTTCACTGCGGAAGGGATGCTGCCCGAGAGCCTTTGGAAGGCCCTTGGTGTCACTGGCCCAATTTCTGGCCACAGCTCCCCGGGGGCTGCTGCTGCAGGCCCTGAGCTCTGCTGGGCACCGCCTCTGCTTCAGCTGAAAAGGAGCAACTGTCACAATCCCCCGGTGACTGTCCCACCCTGCCGAAACCAAAGGGACAGCTGAGTGCTCCCCTGCCTGCAGGGAAAGCAGGAGCAGGCTTAGGCAGGAGGCAAGATTTAGATTAGAAATTAGGAAGAAATATTCCACTGCAGGGCTGACGGGGCCCTGGGACAGAGAGGCTGTGGACTCTCCATCCCTGTAAATGTCCAAGGCCAGGCTGGACAGGCTTGGGGCAGCCTGGGACGCTGCACGGCATCCCTGCCCGCGGCAGGGGTGGCACTGGATGAGCTCTAAGGTAATTTCCAACTCAAACCATTCTGGGATTCTCAGATTCCAGGGGCTGCCAGCCTGGTCTGGAATTCCCCAGATTTGGGGGAAGCAGCTGGAGCAGGAGCTGTGGGGCTGCTCCTTCCTCTCAGGGGATCCTTTTCCTTACAGCTGAGGTAACTTTAAAACACTTTTACAATTAGAGGGGACTCTGTTTTTGCACTTCCCGTCATGCATTTACCAGATCCCCCCCAGAGCCCCCACAGCACTGAACAAATGGATCTGACTCGTTCAGGGGGAGCAGGGGTTTGTGTCCCTTTCAGGATGGCATGAAGGATTCCCCACTTCGAGAATCACCCTGGCTGTTGTTACAACACTTATGTGTTGCCACTGCCACCTTCCCCAGAGGCTCCTGGCACAGCCTGGCTCGGATCTGCTCCCTGTGGAGGATCTGCTCCCTGTGGAGGATCTGCTCCCTGTTGGAGGGAGGGTCTGCTCCCTTTGGAGGATCTGCTCCCTTTGGAGGATCTGCTCCCTGTGGAGGATCTGCTCCCTGTTGGAGGGAGGGTCTGCTCCCTGTGGAGGATCTGCTCCCTTTGGAGGATCTGCTCCCTTTGGAGGCTCTCTGGCTTTCACTCCCTCTCTCTTCCCTCCCCCCTTCTGCCCTGCCTTTTATGAATGACTTGTTGTGTAAATTCATTCTTCTGTGTTTATTTTAATTTGTCTGCTCCTGATTAAGGAAAAATTCAGCTCCAGCTCCTGGCATTGACTGGGAAGCTCTTTGGAGCCAAGCTTTTAACCCCACGTTCTCAAAGGAACTCAGGGGTGCTGGGCTGCTTCTCTTGCAGGGTGCAATTTAAAGCTGTCTTCAGGGACCCGGCTCTGGAGAGCGCAGCCACTGCTGGACGTGCCTGGGTGTCTCCAGCCTGGCACGCTCAGATTCCCGGGCACTGCCCTGATTCCTCAAACAGCCTCCAAATTCCCACAGCAGAAGTGCTTTTCACTAGCTGAGTATCGCAGCCAGGATTAGAAGCAACAGCTCCCGGGTGCTGTTTGTGTAAAGATCAGTGCAGGCAGCAGCCCGGGAAGGGATGCAAGGGAAGGATTTCTCTTGCCGGCTGTGAGACCTGGAGAATTCTGTCATCAATTAACATGCAGCGGAACGCTGCAGCCCTTAGTGCCGAGGATCTCAGATGTTTTAGTTAATGGAGATGATTTATCTCTACACCTGCGCTGACAGCTCTGGAAGGCACTGGGGACTGGCATTTAAAGGTGTCGGTGCTTGTTTTTCCTCACGTGCCACTGAAGTGTTTCCTGCTCACAGCACAGCACAGGTGGATCCTTTCGGCCTGTGCCCCTCTGCTGTCCACCGAACACTGAACAAATCCTCTTCCCTCTGCCTGAAAATCCCCTGCTCTCACTCACGGAGCTTCAGCACAGGAATCCAGTCATTCCATCCTCTCCTCCTCCGGAGGCCCTGGTGCTCTGAGCCACAAACCCTCCAGCAGGTTCCACAGGCTCTGCAGCAGCGCTGGCTGGGCTTGGGATCCAGGGCCCAGCCGCTGGAATGTGGGACAGGCTGGCAAAACCTCTGTGCCTGTGTGGGGGAAAGAGCAGGGAGCCTGTGAGACACCCGGGGGTCCCAAGGAGCTCTGCTACTGCCAGCTCCCCGTGGGGCAGAGTCTGGAGGTGCAGAAGGGGCAGGCTTCGGAGATCAGGGCTCTGTGCTGCCTCAGCAGAGCCATTCTGTCCCCACGGGTCACCCCACACCTGTCACTGCAGGAGGGGGAGGATCCAAGGACCCGCTGGAGAGCCAGAGTCCCGTGTTGGTGTGGCTGCTCCCAGAGCTCCATTCCTACAGAGACATTCCCTCCCAGGCTGCGGCTCTGCGTGCCTCTGTGACCTTTCAGACTCGTGCTCAGCTTGGCAGGACCTGTTGCCCAGCACATCCCTGTTCCCCAGCACATTCCCATCCCTCCCTGCACATCTCTGTCCCTCCCTGCATGTCCTTGTCCCTGCCGGCACACCCCTGTCCCCGCGGGCACATGTCACCGTGCCACACGTGCTAATAAGCGCTGCCCTCCAGCCCGGAGTCCCCGGGGAGCCCCGGGGCGCTGCGGGCGGCCGTGACCCCTGGATCCCTGCAGACACCCCGAGCGAGCCGAGCCGCTCCCGCCGGGCCAGGCTGAGCAGGGGCTCGCTGCTCGCACCCCTGCGAGGTGTCTATTTACCCCGAGACACCCCGGGGTGAGGTCCCTGAGCTGCCCCAGCCCGGCGGAGCCCCGGCAGAGCCCGGGGTGGTTTCCAGGCACAAGCCCTGCCCGGCGCTGGGGGATCCCGGCTCAGCTCCCCCTCCCCACGCCCGGGGTCGGCTCCTGCTGCGGGATCCCAGCTCGCAGGGAAGGAAGGAGCCTGCAGACACCCGCTCGGTGAAGCAGCCAGGGGTGGAACAGATGCATTAAACCGAGTGGAATTGCTGCGGACAAAGCGCAGGAGTTCCTGCAGCTCGGGGCTATCTGCCGCTTCCCCATTGCGGACCGGCGGAGCATGGCCGGCTCTATTCATCAGCCTGAGCCCTGCAAAGGCAGAGTTTCCCTCCTCGATGCTGTCCCTCCTCAAAGAGCCTCCCGAAAAAGGCAGGCCCCATGCATCTTTCATGGGGCGCTAAATAACTCGCTCTGCTATCTATAATTCAATCCGAGCTGCGGAGCTGGGGAGGGACGGGTTCCGAGGGGGGGATTTCTCTGCCTGCCTTGAGCCCGAAAACTGCTGCAGGCGGGGAGGGGCAGGGCGGGGGCAGTGCCAGCCCCGGCCGGGCTCCCCCAGCTGCCCCCGGGCCGGGAGCAGGATGGGGCTGTTGAAAGCGCGTTTCCACTCCACAGCACAGATGTTCCCAGCCCGTGCCAAGAGAGCGGGAGAGGCTCAAAGAAAGCAAACATTGTCCCAGGGCAGAGCACAGCGAGCAGGGAGGAAGGTTTCTCTTTTTTTGCTGTTATTGTTATCACGATGATTTGGCAGCGTGGAAATGGATTTCTCTCGGGCCTGAGTCAGTCCAGCTCAGATCTATTCAGGATTTTACCCTGAAATCCAAGTGCCTCCCTGGCACAGGGACTCATGGCCATGCCCAGGGCTGTCCTGTCCCCGTGTCTCCCTAATCCAGCCCAAACCCTCCGTGTTTTCATATCCATCCCGGCTGTCTGGTGTCCCGGGCAGTCCATCCTGTAACAACAAGGAATTTTCCATCACGGGGACCAAGCGTTTCCATCCTTCCCTTGTGTCTGGCACTCGGATTCTGCCCACCCCACATTTGCTCTGAAGCCGAAGCAGGAAATGGCAGCTTGAGAGGCAGGAGCTGGAGAGAGCCAGGAGATCCCAAAAAAGGCAATTTAGGGAGAAAGCGCTGACGCAACCCAGCAGTGCCGGATGCTGCAGCGTTGATAAATATTTGATTTAGCCTGAATAGGAAGGCATCGCGTTCAGAATGACCTGAAAAAGAGGGAAGATGACAACTCCAGTGCCCCTGAAAGGCAGACTCACACGGTGAGCATTCCTGAGGCTCACTCCGGTGTGCCTCACATTGGAATGAACTGGAGTTACCTGCGGGAAAGACACCTCTGCCTGCGCCAGGCCGGGGGGATGCACTGGCACGGGATGCCTCTGCCTGTGCTTGGAAAGGCCCCGATTCGCTTTGCAGTCATTGGCTGAGCTGTGCTGTCAGAATTCCTGCACAGGGAGCAGCTGGGGGAGCTGACAGGACCCGGGAAAAATGCTTTCACTACCCTAACTTCCTAATCCTGGCAGGATTGGGGTTTTTGGCATGGCTGAGCTTTGCTCTCTCATTTTAGAGCCTTTTCCCTTGGCTGTGTTTGTCAGCTCTCCCTTCCCGTCCATCCCCCTCTAACAAACACCAGGCTCTGACCCAGCTCTCAGTTCCGCTGCTGCCTCTGGACTCTCCACTCCCCTCGCTCTCCTTTAGGCTTTTCCTCACCTTCCTTAAGGAGTTGCTTTGTGTTTCTGGCTCCCCTCAGCTCAGCACGAGCCCTGCCCGGGCTCCCTCTCCCTCCCTGCGCCGCAGCTCCGGCTCGCGTGGGATGCTCGGGGCTCGAGCGTGCAGCCAAGAGCGGCCAGAGAGAAACAACAAGTGCTTTTCTCCTCAGTGAGCCGGGAGCTGCTCTAGATAAACCCATTCTTCCCACGCCGCAGGGAGCACAACCTGCCCTCGTTAGAGAATGCGGCGAGGAAAGGCCCCGCAGCCCCTCGAGCGCTCGGGCAGATCCCAGTTTCCATCTCCTGGGGTCTGCAGCGGGGCTTGCAGCGGGCGGTGCTGGAGCGGGGCCAGGAGCCTGCCAGGCGTCCCAGGGAATGCTCTGTGGATGGATCGTCACCTTGGGATGGGAGCAGGGAGCCTGGCATTGAGGGCGCTTTTCCCAAAGGAGCATTTTATCCTTGGCTTTGTAATGATGGGCTTCACAGCTCTGGCCAGGAGGATGCTGAGAAATGGACTCCAGCAGGGGATGCAGAGCCAGCCCAGCAGTCAAACCTCTGAGCCTGGGGGTTTGTAGCTGGAATTTCAGCTCAGCCCAGACTTCCCCGAGTGCCTGGGCCAGCGAGGGCCCCGGCGGTGCCAGCAGCTTTCCTCGGGCAGCCTGGGAGCTGGGAGCCCCACGGTGCTGGTGGGCTCTGCGGGGCCAGGGGCTGCCCTGAGCCCCTGCCCTGCATCCCCCAGCCCCGAGTGGCTCCCCGGGCACAGGGACCACCCCCGCAGGGCTGCTTCCATCGCCCTTCCCATCTCCCCAGGAGGAAAGGCTGAGTGCCTGGGGTGGCCCCGGGGTGGCCCCGGGTGGGAGCTGCAGTCCCTAAAGGCGGCTGCTCCCTCGGGGGGCTGGCAGGGGCAGGGGCTGACCCCAGCCAGGCTCTCAGGGGACAGCCCGTGCCAGTCAGGGCTGGCTGCGGGCGGGAGGAAACTCCGGCCGGGCTCAATCCTCTCTCCTCTCCGGATAAGCAGCTCCTGAGCCTGGGGCCACTCGCGTCCCTGGGGACCCACGGGCGGCTGATCCCCCTCCATCTGCTCAGCATCGGCAGCACGGGGTGCATTTAGCCTGAGATCGCTCCAGGGGCAGGGCACGGCCCTGTGCCCGATCCGTGCCCGCCACACCGCTGCCTGCCGGCCTGGCATCCCCCTGGGAGGTCACCATCCTGTCACCACCCCCGAGCTCGCAGCCCGGCCCAGGGACACCTGCCCTGCGGGGAGGAGGGACCGTGACATCCAACAGCACCTCCTGACCCTTCCTCTGTTACCCTGCTCCAGCTCCCGAACCCCAGACAGACGCCAGGGTGTGGTGCCAAACAGTGTGGGGGTGGCAGGAGGCGGCCAAAGGCTCTGGACTCTGCCGGCACTGGACTGGAAACCCCCGTTTTGTGACTCGGTGAGAAGGAACTGTCATCGTGTCCCCAAACCTCAGCGTGGAGGGCGCGGAGGTGACCACAGTGCCGCTATGTCAGCTCAGAGCGCCCAGAGGAGGCAGAAGTGGGGCATCCCACGGTGACGCTGTGACACCCCGGGGCCATGCTGCGGGCAGCAGGGGTGGCACCGCCGGGGAGCCGCGGGGCCCTGGAGGGGACAGAGGGACGGATGATACCGGGATAGCGGGCGCGGAGGGCTGGCTCAGCCGGGCGGCGCCCGGTACCGGGGTGATGTCGGGGACACCGGGGCAGGCGGGGCACGGCCGCCCGTGCCGCCAGCGGCGCCTCCCCGCTCCCCCCCTCCTCCGCTCCGCTCCCTCTTCCTCCTCCTCCTCCTCCCGTCTCCCTCTCCCTCTCCCGAGCCAGCCCGGCCGGGGGAGGAGCCGGCCGCGCACAAAACCTCCCGCCCGGCCCCTCCGGGCCCCGCACCGGCACCGGCACCGGCGGCGCCCAGCGCCCGCCCGGGGCCATGCGCGCCGCGGCGGGGCCGGGGCCGGCGGGGCCGGGGCAGGGCGGCGGCCGCCCGCGGCCATGAGCGCGGCGGGGCCGGGCGGCGGCCCCGGGCGGCGGCGGCGGGCGGGGGGCGGCGGGGCGAGCCCGGCGGGGCGGCCGCGGGCGGGGGGCGGGCGGCGGCGGCGGGCGCTGCGCTCGCTGGGCAGCCTGGCCGGGCGGCTGCTCCGCACCTGGGCGCGCCTGGCCGGGGGGCGCGGGGGCCGCCGCGCCGCCCCCGAGGATGACGAGGGCGGGTTCCGGGGGGGGTCGCGGCGGCGGCTCGGCGGGGCGGCCCCGGCGGCGGCGGCGGCGACGGCGGGGGGCGAGGCGGGGGGCGATGCGGGAGCGGGCGGCGGGGAGCGGCCGCCGGGCGCGCAGGGGCTGCGGAACCACGGCAACACCTGCTTCATGAACGCCGTGGTGCAGTGCCTGAGCAACACGGCGCCGCTGGCCGAGCGCCTGGCGCTGGGCCGCTACCGCGCCCGCGGAGCCCGCGCCGAGGTCACGCACCGGCTGGCGGCCCTGGTCCGAGCGCTCTGGACCCGCGAGTACACCCCGCAGCTCTCCGCCGAGTTCAAGGTACCGAGCGGCCCCGCCCCGCGGCCCCAGCGGCATCCCCGGCTCACAGCGCCCTGCACGCCCCGCTCACAGCTCCCTCCAGCCCCCCGAACCCACTGACACCCTTCCCAGCCCCCCGAACCCACTGACACCCTTCCGAAACCCCCGAACCCACTGACACCCTTCCCAGCCCCCTGAATCCACTGACACCCTTCCCAGCCCCCGAACCCACTGACACCCTTCCGAAACCCCCGAACCCACTGACACCCTTCCCAGACACCTGGAACCCACTGACACCCTTCCCAGCCCCCTGAATCCACTGACACCCTTCCCAGCCCCCCAAACCCACTGACACCCTTCCCTGCCCCCCGACCCCACTGACACCCTTCCCACCCATCACCTGCTCCCCTTCCTCATCCTCCCCGTGGACCCTGCCCTGCCAGACACCCCCAGCCCTGTCGCTGTCACCTCCCTCTGGCCTGGCTGCTGTCCCCGGAGCTCTGCGGGCGGGTGAGCTCCCAGCCCCGGCCGTGCCACGGAGCCCTGAGCGTGAGCTGGTGCCCGCTGCGCCCACGGGTGGGGCAGGATGTTGTCCCAGGAGCCAAATTCGGTGGCCTCAGGCTCTGTCCCTGAGTGTGTCACGCCTCTGCCAGGCGCACGCCAGGGGACAGGGTGTCAGGGCCGTCACAGCACGTCCAGCCTGGCATCGCAGCTCCCCACGCTCAGGGACACGTGTCCCCTGCCCGAGTGACATTTCCTCGGTGCTGCCGATAAAGTGCTGCTGCCGCTGAACTTTGCAAAGTGCCCGGGGGAGCTCCCGGGAAGCCGAGCCCCGCCCTGGGATGGGCTGCACGGAGCTGAAGCCGCCGGAGCGCCGGGGCAGGTGGGACCTGAGGGTCCCCGTGGCTGAACTTGCCCATCTGGACTCCATTGCGGCTTCCCCTGTGTCCCCTCCTGGCCGCTGGAAGCTGGGACACCACAGAGCCTCTGTCTCTGTCCCCACTGCTCTGCTGGCCCCGGGGTGGCCGTGATGTCCCTGCAGAGGCAGGACGAGGGCAGAGGCTGTGGCAGGGATGGAGCAGGGATGGTTTTGGGGTGGGTGCTGAACAGAAGCCCGTTCACCAGCGCCCGCCCCGCCCGTGTCTTGCAGAACATCGTCTCCAAGCACAGCTCGCAGTTCCGGGGCAATGCTCAGCACGACGCGCTCGAGTTCCTGCTCTGGCTGCTGGACCGAATGCACGAAGACCTGGGCGCCGCCTCTCCCGCCCAGCAGAGCCGCGGCCCCGCGCAGGTGGGTTCGGGCCAGGTCTGGCACCAGGGACACCGGGATGTGGTGCCAGGTCTGGGGCCAGGGACACCGGGATGTGGTGCCAGGTCTGGCACCGGGGACACCGGGGTGTGGTGCCAGGTCTGGGGCCAGGGACACCGGGGTGTGGTGCCAGGTCTGGGGCCAGGGACACCGGGGTGTGGTGCCAGGCGGTGGGATGGAGCTGGGCCCCGCCCCGGCGGGGATGGGGAGGCTGCGGTTCGGTCGGTGCGCGGGTGAAAGGACGCCGGGAGCCGAGTGCTGCGGGGCCGGGCAGGGGTTGGAGTGCTGGGAGAGTGGGGGTGTCGGCAGGAGCCCATCCAGCCGAGCATCCTGGCTCTGGGGGCATCCTGGTCCTTGGTGAGGAGGAGATGCAGCCCCCCCGTCCCTCCCTGCCTCCAGCTAAGCCCGCTGTAATTACAGCTCGGCGGCTTTGCTGCTGGCAAAATGAGTAATTAAGTCTTCCTCAATCCATCTGCGCTCAGGCATTGCCCTGGCCTTGGCCCTGGTCCTCCCTGCCTCCTCCTGCCTCCTCCTGCCGCCTCCTTCCCGGCTCCTTCCCGGCTCTTTCCCGCTCCTTCCCCGCCTGCTGCTGCCCGCCGGGCGCTGCCTGTTGCAGGAGATGGATTTGAGCTGTTGCCGTTTGACCCGTGAGCTCAGCTCAGCAGCCTGCTGTCCCTGCTTTGGGGTGACACCCTGCCCAGCAGTGCCCTGTCCCTGCTTTGG
>NC_052033.1:5574648-5637045 GCF_015832195.1 Motacilla alba alba
ACCGTGCACAGGGACAGAGGTCACTGCTGGGCAAAGGGGCTGCGAGGCCGAGGGGCTCCGAGACGGGGGGCAGGGGGGCTGAGCAGGACCAGGCTGTGCCAGCGGTGGGACGGCTTGGGATACCCTCTGGAAATGGGGACATTTCGGGATGGGCAGAGTCCTGGGGTGTTTGCTGGAGCCCACTCGACTGTTTGAGGTCCCTGGGAGGTGTGATGGAGGGGGTCAGGCGCAGGCTGGGAATGGGCAGCTTCCCCTGGAGCAAACGCTGCAGACCTTGAGGACACCAGGACGCCTGTCTGTGCCACGGCACAGTCCCAGTGTCACCCCACGGGCCACCCACTCCCATCTGCAGTGGGCTGGGGGCAGGCACGGAGCCCTGGGCACCTCCAAGGGCCTGGCACAGAGAGCAGGGGGTCCCTCCACCCTGGGGCCACCCAACCTCCACCAGCTTAGTGCCACCCACCCCGAGGCGACGCCGAGCATCCTCTCCTGCTGCCCGCGGGACGGTGTCAGACCGTCCCCTCCTGTCCCAGGCAGGGTCCCTACCCGTCCTTCTTGCAGAACTCCAGCATCATGTTGTCGGTGGCCACGCTGAGGGGCCGCCGGGCCTGCTCGTGCTGCCGGCGCTCGCCGTGCTCCATGTCCGGCGAGGGCATGGAGCTGTAGTTGGCGTTGTGGTTCACGTGCAGGGGGCTGCCGTAGTTGCCCGTCACGTTGAACTCGATGTCTGGGGGCAGAGGGTGTTGGCAGGGGTGTGCTCAGGGAGGGGGGGGACTGGGCTCAGTGCCGTGCCGAGTCTGGCCAGAGCCCGGCCTGAGCTGCAGCAAGCAGAGGGGGCTGGCAAAACCCAACCCGGGAGCTCTGAGCCCCCTGCCCGGGAGGGGCCAGGCAGCCCAGCTGTCCCCGGGGCCGCGGGCACGCCCTACCTCCCGGGAAGAACCAGTCTGCGTGCTGGATGAGCGGCTCGATGATGCCCACGATCTGCAGCGACAGCGTCGTCATCATCTCCGTCATGTTCCTGCAGGGGGTGGCAGCTCAGACACGCCCCAGGACAGCAGGGGCCCAGCAGGGGCCCGGAGGTGTTCCCAGCGGGATTCCAGCAGGGGCCCAGCAGGGGTCCCAGCAGGGTTCCCAGTGGCATTCCCAATGGGATCTGCCCTTCAGCCCCCCCACCCAGTGGGATTCCCAGCAGGGCTCCCAGCAGGATTCCCAGCAGGATTCCCAGAGGTATTCCCAGCAGGATTCCAGCAGGATTCCCAGCAGGGTTCCCAGGAGGGTTCCCAGCAGGGTTCCCAGCGGTATTCCCAGCAGGATTCCCAGCAGGATCCCCGGCTGCATTCCCAATGGGATTTGCCCCTCAGCCCCCACCCAGCAGGGGTCCCAGCAGGATTCCAGCAGGATTCCCAGCAGGATTCCAGCACGATTCCCAGCAGGATCTGCCCCTCAGCCCCCACCCAGTGGGATTCCCAGCAGGATTCCCAGCGGGATTCCCAGCAGGATCTGCCCCTCAGCCCTCCCCCAGCCTCACCCCTCGGCCTGTGGCCACAGCAGGTTGGGTCCCAGCACGATGGCCACGTTGCTCGGGGTCATTTTGTTCATGTCCTGGTACTCGGTCAGCTTGGCCAGGAATTTAATCACATACCTGGGAAGCAGATCCCAAAGGGCTCAGCGCATGGGCCACCCCCTGGGTGTCCCCTTCCCGTGTCCCGCGGGCCCCAGGCTCACCTGATGTTGTTGTAGTTGGCTTTGGGCAGCTTCTCGCAGGCGTTCCAGAGGGCCTGCAGCCGTTTCTCCTGCTCCGGGATGCTGCAGGGAGCGGGGAGAGGGCGGTATCCCCCATCTGCACCCCGCCCTGGGGCTGTGCACCCCCCCAGCCCCACACCTGCGAGACCCCCAGGCTGCCACCAACATTATGGAAGTAAATTAAGCCCCAAAACCTGTCCCAGGGAGAAGGAATCCCTTTGGATTTCCTCTCATGGCTCTCAGAGTCCAGAGGAAAGATCCCAAATGCCGCGAACCGTGCCAGAAAAAGCCCAAAGCATCCCTGGGGACCAGGCTGTCCCTGCCCGTGCCACGGAGCAATGGGGGGATGTCCCAGACTCACTTGGAGGCCTGGATCCACTCCTCGTACAGCTCGAAGGTCATCAGGGGCTCGGGCAGCTCCCGCAGGTAGGACTTGAGGGCTCCTGCGGCACACAGGGGACACAGGGATGGGCACTGCAGCTGGCACCGGCTGTTGGGCACCGAGGGGCACCTGGACCCACATCCCCCCAGCCTGTCCCCCCACCACCCCCTGAGCACCCGACCTGGAGCAGCCTGTGGCGCCCCCAGCCACCTTGCCACCCTGCAGCCCCTCCGAGCCCCTTCCCTCAGCATGGCAGCACCTCTCTGTCCCCGTTTGTGTCACCTGCCCGCTCGCTGAGGGAGCACCCTGCCCCGTTAGCCAGGCCACTAATTAATGCCAAAATTAACCAGAGCCAGCACCAAGCCCTGGGCTGCGCCACTGGCTCCTGGTGCTCAGCTGGACTTGGTGCCCCTGATCCCCCTCAGGGTGCCCTTGGGGGTGCCTGGAGGGGCCACCCCGCCCCGAGGAGCCCCACCTGCGATGGCATGGGGGTCAGCTGAGTACTCCTGCACGTCCACCACGCAGCAGTCCAGGGCAGCCTTGAGCTTCTTCAGCTTGGAGGCCGAGGGAGCCACTCGGAAGAGACCCTGGGCAGAGGAACGGACAGCGTGGGGCAGGGCTTGGGGCTGGGCACGTCCCTGGAGCCCCCCAGTTCCTCACCCTGGCCCTGGGGACAGCTGTGACCCCTTCCACTGTGCCAGCAAGGGTTGGATGTGGGACCCACCTCCTCCTGCACCCCCCAAATCCAGCAGGGACCCACCTCCCCCTGCATCCCCCAAATCCAGCAGGGACCCACCTCCTCCTGCATCCCCATCCCACAGGGACCCAACTCCTCCTGCATCTCCCCATCCCACAGGAACCCACCTCCCCCTGCACCCCCCAAATCCAGCAGGGACCCACCTCCTCCTGCATCCCGCATTCCAGCAGCATGGTCACGCAGGCCTCCACGGGGAAGGCGATCTCCCGCCCGCTGACAGCCAGGTGCTCCTCCAGGGGCTTCCCAAAGGAGGGCTTCTCCATCCACGCCTCTGGGACGGGCAGAGGGGGCAGAGGAGAGGGAGGGTGGTGCCACATCCAGCAGCCCCTCCCCAAAAGGCCCTTGGGTCACAGTTTTGGCAGCAAAATACTGTGTATGGGTGTTGTTAGAAGACCAGGACCCTGCAGCTCTGGCCTCTTCCAGCCATCCCAGGATTTCAAAGGAGCTGGATAACATTTTCCACAGGGGTAGCAACGAGCAAGCCTTTGCAGTACTCTCCCCTCCTTCCATCACGGTTTAAGGCAGGAATATTTTGCAGAACAGAGAGCAAAATGGAACCTGTCCCTGCCCTGCTGCAGTGACAGCAGCCCCAGGAGCCCCGGCCCAGGAAGGAGCTGATTTTGGGGTCGTTGCCTGGGGCTCACCCCAACCTCGGGGTCCCAGCCCAGAGCCTCTGGAGGCTGCACCCCCAGAGAGACCCCCAAGCCCCCCTCAGTGACGGCATTCCAGCTGCACTCGGTGGGGATTTCCACAGAATCCCAGAAGGGTTTGGGGTGGAAGGGACCCCAAAGCCCCTCCAGGGCCACCCCTGCCATGGCAGGGACACCTCCCACTGTCCCAGCTGCTCCAGCCCTGGTGTCCAGCCCTGTCCAGGGGCACTGCCAGGGATCCAGGGGCAGCCCCAGCTGCTCTGGGCACCTGTGCCAGGGCTGCCCACCCTCAGCACCCTGGGGCACATTCCTCCCTCTCCATGCAGATGGACCCTGCCCCCCGGCAAGGGGGATGGGATGGGATGGGATCCATGGGATGGGGATGGGATGGGATGGATGGGATGGGATGGGATGGGATGGGATGGGATGGGATGGGATGGGATGGGATGGGATGGGATGGGATGGGATGGGATGGGATGGATGGGATGGGATGGGATGGGATGGATGGGATGGGATGGGATGGGATGGGATGGGATGGGATGGGATGGGATGGGATGGGATGGGATGGGATGGGATGGGATGGGATGGGATGGGATGGGATGGGATGGGATGGGATGGGATGGGATGGGATGGGATGGGATGGGATGGGATGGGATGGGATCCATGGGATGGGATGGGATCCCTTCCCTGCAGTGGGAGAGGCAGGATGCAGGCAGGGCAAGCAAAGGGAGGGTGCTCAGCTGTCCCTGCGGGGTCACAGAGCCCATCACAGGCCCTCGGTGCCACACGCAGGGACAGAGCTGCGGGCACTCACCCTGCTGGGCTTTGATCTGTGGCAGGAAGTTCTGCAGGAGCGCCAGGGATTTGCGGTGGTACTCGGCCTGCACCTCGATCAGCTGCGGGGACACGGCACCGGGGTCACCGCGCTGCTGGGACAGGGACAGGGACAGGGACAGGACAGCCCGGGGGCGGGGGTGGCACTCACAGTTTGAAAATAGTTTGCATAGTCGACTTCTTTGGCCACAAAATTGTACATGTCAGCCGAGAGCTGGTCCTGTCGGGGCAGAGGATCTGTCACCGTCCCCGTCCTGCTGCCTGGCGCCTCCAGCAGGGCCCTTCCCGAGCACCCGCAGGGAGCAGCTGGGTCCCAGCGGGAGCCAGGGTGGCACAGGGTTGAGGCCGGTGTGTCAGGGGAGCTCAGGGGCCTCCCCCACTGCAGCCTGAGCGGCAGGTCCCCCCAAAGCGCACAAAGAAGGGAGACTGGACTCCCTGCTGTCCCAGGGAAGGGGTGCAAGTCCCTCTCAGTGCTTGAAAATGACAGAAATCAACGCAGCAGAGAAGCTGGAGAAATGTCTGTGCCAGAGCCAGGGCGGGATGAACGCAGTGCTGAGCCCTGCCAGGACGGGTTCTCAGGGAGGGGAGCCCCCAGCCCCGGGGGGATGAGGATGGGGATGGGGCAGCTGGGGACATCCTGCTCGTCTGGGGAGCATCACCCAGAGCCACCGTGCTGCGTCTGGGGCCCGGGGGGGCAGCACAGGCGGGGGGCAGAGCGGGCTGAGAGGAGAGGCCGCAGCTTTCCCCGGAGCCCATGGACCCCCCGGGGCAGGGGGAGCCCCGTACCCTGCAGATCTCCACTCTGTTGGCCGCCTCCTCCATCTCCTCCCTGAGAGCGTCGGCTTTGGCCCCCGAGGGCTGCAGGTTGCTGGCCAGACCCGAGGACTTCACCGACTGCTGCCACCTGCGGCGGGGACGGGGACGGGGACAGTCCGTGACCACAGCCCAAGGCCCTGCGGGGCCACCGCGGTCCCCAGGGCTGAGCAGCCCGGAGATGATCCCAGCCCAGCTGGAATTTAGCCCCAGGCCCAGCCCCAGCCCCACAGCACTGCACTCGGCAGGGAAGGGATCCTTTCAGCAGGATAAGGAGACGTGTCCCGGTGGGAAGAGAGGGGAAGGGGATGGGAGAGCCTGGGCATGATGCTGGGGACTTGGACACCTCTCAGACCTCTGCCAGGACATGCTGGAGTGGGGGCTTGGACGACTGAGCAGCGTCACGGGACAACGCCGAGTGATCCCCGCTCCCCTCGGCGCCACTGCAGGGACAGGAGCACCCGGCTCCCTGCATAGAACTCACCAAGACAGGAAAAAACTACAGAATAACCCTTTCTGCCAGAAAAAAAATACCCTTTTGCCGCAGAGGGCGAGGAAAAGGAACCCATGGGTTCCGCAGACAGGAGCAGGAGTGGCGGCTCACTGCAGAGCTCCGAGAGGCACAGCCGGGGCTCCTCGTCCCGGGGGGCTGCGGGGCCAGGAGCTCTCTCCTGGGAGCCGCCGTGGCTCGGCAGGGTTTGCTTCTTACCGAGCACTTGAAGGCGCTTCCTACCTCGTCCTGGAGGAGTCCATGTCCAGCACGAGCTTGGCCAAGTGCTTCCTCTGCTTTTGGATATTTGGGATCTCCACCTGCGGCAGCACAGGGAACAGGAGGGGGTGACAGCCCGGGAGAGGTGGCCAGGGATGGTCACAGCTCTGGGCTGTGTGGGCAAGGATGTGTCTCCCCAGTGTCACATCCTCAGGGACACAGCCCGGCTGACCCCTGCTGCGTGTCCCACCCGGAATGAGCCCAGCTCAGCCCCAGAACCCCCGGGGAGCGGCTCTGGGGCACCCAAAGCTCCCCAGGAGCTGGGGGAGGGCAGGAAGGGCTCTGGGGACAGCAGGACACCCCAGGGGCCCACGGGGGGATGGCAGGGCACCCCAGGAGCCTGCAGGGGGACAGCAGGGCACCCCAGGGGCCCGTGGGGGGACGGCAGGGCACCCCAAGACCCTGCAGGGGGATGGCAGGGCACCCCAAGACCCGCGGCTCACCTCAGCCAGCACGAAGAGCGGCTCGATGACGTCCCGCTCCACCTGCAGCTCGAAGTGGATGAGCTCCTGCGCCAGCTTGTCCTCGGCCTCCCCACACAGCCGCAGCATCTTCCTGCAGGGACAGCACGGCTGGGCACAGCGGGACCGTCCTGCGCCCGGGGCACAGGCCACCCCCCCCGGGGCTCCAGGAGGGGCACGGGGCAGCCCCGCCGGGGCAGAGCGGGGAGGAGGGCGGCAGCCAGGGCACCGCGGGCACCCCGGGGTGCCAGGAAAGCTCATTGCTTCAGTACTGCACTCAGAGTGATCCAATCGTGATTGAAGCGTTACACTATTGTGTTATGACATATTTATCTACATTGCTATGTTGTATATTAGCATTATGTTGTGTGTTATAATATATAATATATAATATAGAATATAGAATATAGAATATAGAATATATAATATAGAATATAGAATATAGAATATATAATATATAATTCCCAGCGCATTCCCAGCACGTCCCAGGGCAGTGTGGCCCCGGGCAGCCCCAGCCCCCTTACCCCAGCAGGGAGTCGTCCCCCAGCACGGCCGATCCCTCCATCAGACACTGCGCCAGCGTCGTCAGCGGCAGCTTCTTCTGCGGAGACAGGGGCTGCATTCCCACCGGTTCCCTGGATCCCCCAGATCCCTGGATTCCCCTGGATTCCCCTGGCTCCCTGGATCCCCCAGATCCCTGGATTCCCCTGGATTCCCCTGGCTCCCCGCATCCCCCAGATCCCCGGATCCCGGAGCCCCCGGCCCTGCCGCCCTCACCGAGCGCTTG
This sequence comes from Motacilla alba alba, assembly GCF_015832195.1. Taxonomy (NCBI): domain Eukaryota; kingdom Metazoa; phylum Chordata; class Aves; order Passeriformes; family Motacillidae; genus Motacilla; species Motacilla alba. The sequence continues at coordinate 5,581,845 of NC_052033.1, forward strand.
TCGGCGTCCAGGCCCTGCTGGCCCTGCAGACAGGCCGTCAGCTTCTTGTGGGTGCTGTGGGACACCTGCTTCACCAGCTCCAGCCGCTTCTCCACCTGCAGGAGGGACAGAGCCCATCCCCGGGGATCCCATCACCCCAGGGATCCCATCACGCATCCCCGGGGATCCCATCACCCATCACTGGGGATCCCATCACCCCAGGATCCCATCACCCGGGGATCCCATCACCGGGGATCCCATCACCTGGGATTCCATCACCTGGGATCCTATCACCCCAGGATCCCATCACCTGGGATCCCATCACCCCAGGATCCCATCACACCAGGGATCCCATCACCTGGGATCCCATCACCCCAGGATCCCATCACACCAGGGATCCCATCACCCATCACTGGGGATCCCATCACTGGGGATCCCATCACCTGGGATTCCATCACCTGGGATCCCATCACCCCAGGATCCCATCACCTGGAATCCCATCACCTGGGATCCCATCACCTGGGATTCCATGACCTGGGATCCCATCTCCTGGGGCGGCTGGGATGCTGTGGCACCACCAGGGAGCTGCTGATGGGTGCAGCGCCCCCGGGAGGTGCCCAGGCACACATGGACACCCAGGGATGGCTCCGAGGGAGCCTCACCTGCAGCAGATCTTCGCTCAACACCTCGGTCTTCTCGGCTCTGCAGGACAAGAGAGGAGAGGAGCCATTGGTGACGGGTCCGGGACACGCGGCAGCACCCCCTGCGCTGCCTGGAGCCCGGGGTGTGCTTCTCCTTCGGGGTGAGGGGGGATTTAGGGATCCCTGCTCCCAGCAGCCCGGGGTGTGCTTCTCCTTCGGGGTGAGGGGGGATTTAGGGATCCCTGCTCCCAGCAGCCCGGGGTGTGGGGATGCAGGGGGGATTTAGGGATCTCTGCTCCCAGCAGCCGTGCCTCATCTCCTAAGGAAGGAACTGATGGAGCATCTCAGGGCTCACTGCCCGGTACCACACCACTCCAGGGCCTGCCTCCCATCTCTCCCTTATTTTTCCGTTTTTCCAGGGATTCAGGTTCCCGGGAGGAAGCGGGCGGCGCTCGGAGGGAGGCGCTGGGGCGGCGCAGGGCCGAGCTCCCGGGGCCAGCGCGGCTGAGCCGCCTCGCACGGGGGCAGCCACGGCACGGGAGGCGGCAGCTGCTGCCCGGGGCCTCGCCACAGCCCTTCTGCTGCTCACTGGGGACGGACGCACCGCTCCAGAGCCCGCGGCAGCCGCTGCCTTCCCGAGGGAGCAGCGCCGGGATGCAGGAGACACCAGCCCGCCGTCCCCGGCCCCCGGACCCGCAGCAACCAGAGCCCAGGGCCCCCGCAGCGCAGCTGCTCGGGCTCGTTTGAACCATCGCATCCGGATCACTTGTTCTTTTTCCCTGGGTTTTTAACAACTTCAGCGCATCCTTTCACTTGGAAAAACGAGCTCTGTCAGTCTGAGCCGGGCCAGGGCTGTCATTCAGCCAGCCGGTCCCTAAAGGTTCCTCGGGGGACAGCAAGAGCTTGGTGCTGCCATCCTGCCAACAGCGCCTTCATTTCCCGAGCCTGGTCCCCTCCTGCCGTCCGAGCTGCATTCTCAGCTGGCAGACAGGGAGGGAAGCGCTGGAGCAGTGGAAATCAGGAGTGAGCACAGAAAGGGTCCGACAGCGAGCGGCTCGTGCACAAACCCACCTCACCCAAAGCTTGCAGAAAGCGCAAATCACTGAATCACGGAGGGGTTTGGGTGGGAAGGGACCTCAAAGCCACTCAGTGCCACCCCTGCCATGGCAGGGACACCTCCCACTGTCCCAGGTGCTCCAGCCCCAGTGTCCAGCCCGGCCTTGGGCACTGCCAGGGATCCAGGGGCAGCCCCAGCTGCTCTGGGCACCCTGTGCCAGGGCTGCCCAAACCAACTGCACTAAATCTGCTTTGGGCATGAAAGATGTCCCAGCACCTGATTTAAGGTGGTTTAAAAGCAAATTTTTTAAAAAAATAAAGCAAACAAACCCTGTTTATGGTAATTTTAAAAATGAGTTATTGAAATGAGCAGAGTAGATCCTCTCTAAGGAGCACTGCCCACCCGGGAGCAGGAGCTGAGCAGCTTCTCCTCCTCCTCTGGGAATCACCTTCACTCTCATTTAGGCAGGATTGGAAGTGGCACAGAATTAGCACAAACAGGGAAAAAAGCAGCAAATATCCACGGGCACAGCCACAACGTCCGTCCCCAGCTCGGGATATTTTTAGCCTCCTGAAGGAGTGGGAGGTGGCAGGGAGTGAGGCACCGCTGGCACGTCCCTGCTGCTCACTCCCCAGGAGTCACTTCCTCACTCCAGCAGAAGAAGGGATTTTTTCCTGTGTTTTCTCCTCTCCAGCCGGGAGCTGGCTGGGATTTGCACGTTCCGGGTCCCACGGGCAGCTCTCTCTCCCAGCAGCCACATCCCAGCCCGAGCTATGCCCTGAGGTGTGTTTGGGCAGCAGAAATCAACATTTCAAAGAGAATGGCAAAATCCTGGCCTTGATGTGTTTCAAAGCCCATCCTCAGCGTGAGGAACCCCCGTGGTCTCACGGGGAGCATCCCCCGGGCCAGCCCTGCTCCGGCCAGGGAGGCACGGGAGTAAAGAGGGGGAACAACCAGGCTGCAGCGTTTGGTGGAGTGGGGTAAGCAAAGGAGTTCCAATCAATCCCACTTAGGCACGGGTGATGGTCCCTGTGCCTCCCAAGAGAGGGGGCAGGGACCCCCCAGTTTCCCTCTCTGGTCCCTAATTCCCCAAAACTTCACTCCATGTGAGTTACAGGCATCCCGAGGGAGCACCCTTGGGGACACAGCCAGCATCCCCAGCTCCCGGCGATTTTCCTCTTTCCTTTTGGCAAACAAAATCCTGCTCCTCCCCTCCCTGTCCAGCTTCCCACCCGAGCTGTTTTTCCCAGCACAAACCCGGGCCCTGCTCGGGCAGCAGCCTGACCTGTCCCTGCAGGCAGCTGGGGAAGAGGGACAGTGACCGTGGGGACACGGCCACGGCGGGCTCGGGCTTGTGCTGCTGCACGAGTTCACTGCTGCCAGCAGAAATCAGCACCAGACAAGCAAATTCTGTTGATTCCCAAATAAATACATGAGTTTCCAAAGCCTCAGCCTGGGGAGGTGCAGCACAGCCGGGGCTTCCCGGGAGCATCTCCTGGCGCCAGCCACCTCTGCCTGGCTGGATCCCCACCACCGTCCCCTGCCACCGTCCCCTCTGGTGCCTCAGCCACCCACGGCAGGGAGCTGCCGGCCTCGGATTTGACCCCGAGCCTGCAAAACCCCGAGCACGGCCGGGATTTCATGGCAATTAGTCTCTGAATGGGAAAGCATCACGCCCGGCGTGGGGACAGCAGGAGCAGGGGTGAATCTGAAGCAGGAGCAGGGATGAAACATCTCCAGAGGCAGAGCACGTCCACGGTGCCCCACGAAGCCCTCACCTCCATCCCCTGCCCAAACACCCCTCTGGCCCCAGCCCCAGCCGCCCCTCGCTGCAGCCTGCCCAGAAACATTTCATCACTATTTAATTTCCAGCGCTGATTCCGCGATTCCTCCTTGCTCTAGCCTAAAAATGGCCGCACCGGTGGGGAGGGAGGCACAAACCCCAGGCAGGGCCGGCCCGTGCCGGCAGCGCTGATTCCCGGGGCTGGGAGCGTCCCACATCCCGCCCGGACACACGGACACGGGACAGGGCCCGGCTCCGTCCCGCTCCTGCCCCATCTCCCTGCGGTGCCTGCGGGAGAATTCCAGCGCTGGAGTCCCCAGAGAGCAGAGGGGAGGCTGGGGAGCGAGGTTCATCCACAGCCCTGGGGAAAGCACCGGGCACCCTCTGCAGCGGGCAGAGGGAGGAGGAAGCCCCTGGGTGTCACCCCTGGCTCCGGATCCGGGCTGGATTCTGACCCAAGGCCGCGCTGTCCCCACCTCCTGCCGCCCCCCGAGCGGCCACCGCCTCCCTGGGGACACAGACCCCGGGGCGCAAGCCCGGCACCCGCCGAGCCCCCGCGGAGCCGCGGATTCTTCCTGGCGCCTTTCTAGCAGGCGAGAAGCAAAACATCAATCATTGATATCCCCAAATCGCTGCTCGGCTCCCCCGGGAAGCGGCTCCGGCCGCAGCATCGGCGCCACGCGGGGACACGGCCCCTCGGCGGCTCCTCCGGCGCGTCCCGGCCGCGGGGACACGGTGCGACAGCCCGGGGGTGGCAGCCGCGCTGCGGGGAGCGCTGCCCACCCTGCGGGGCCGGGCCGGGCTGTGCCGGGCTGGAGCGGCGCAGGAGCGGGCAGGGAGCGCCGGAGCAGCTTCCCTCCATCCTGCCCGCAGCCGGGCAAACCGAGGAAGCGAAGCAAAATGGGGGAGCGAGGCTGCGAGGCACAAAAGCCTCTGTCCTCATCTCCCGCTGCCTTCCTGGCTTTGGCACGGGATGCCCGGGGCCCTCTGCTCCCGGCGCTGCCCGGCCCGGGCTCGCACCCCCAGCACGCTTCCAGCCCGGTTTGGCAGCCGGGGAGAAGCCCCTGCAGGGCCCCGAGGCAGCCGGAGCAGGGACAAAACCCTCAGCCCGCTCCTCCATGAATATTCCAGGCTGTCGGCGCTGTCTCCTTGCGAGGAGGATAAAAATATCCCCGGGGCTGCCGGGATCCGCCGGCTCCGGAGCCGAAAGCGCGGGGGTTCTGCTGGCAGCACCGCCGACACCCCGAAGCGCAGATGGGGAGCCCAGCTGCTCGCAGGGTGCTGTTCCCTCCCGCGAACCCCACTGGGAAAACCCCAGGCGGGGCTTTCATTTCCCTCTGCCCTTATTCCGCGCAAGCAGAAAATGTCCTTCCTTCTCGCCGGGTGCTCCTGCAGCAGCAGGAACAAACCCTCGGCGTTCAAAGGCTTTGTCTGGAGGTGCGGCCGTCCTGGGGCTTGGGAAAGCATCTCCCCGCCAGCCGGCGAGGTGGCATCCAGCCCCAAACGCCACCACCGCCCCCGGGATGGGGGACACAGCGTGGGATGCTCAGAAAGTCGCGGAGACAAAATCCAAGCCCTCCGAGCTCCCGCCGCCGTTCCCGGGGAGCTGCGTCCCCCCCGTGCCGCCGCGGAGCAGCGCCGATTTCATCCCCACGGGAAAAATCCCCACGGAGCCGGTCCTGGGAAATTCCCAGCGCTGTTCCAGGGAATGAGGTGACATCCCGGTGCCACCGTCCCACCGCCCGGAGCCAGGGCGGGGCGGGACGGACAAACACAAATAGAGACAAAAGCACTTTGCAGGAAACCTCCTCAGAATGTTCTACAGCCACTCTTTGGCTTCTCTTCCCTTTTCCGCCTCACGGAGATAAATATCCCTGCCCCTCACGGACTGGAACGGGATTTCCTCCCAAGGTTGGGCTCCAAGTGCGGGGCTGGGCTGGGCTGAGCATCCCCAGATCTTTCAAGTGAAATGACAAAAAAACACCCAAACCCCAAGTAAATTAAATAAATAAATACAAAACAAAACAAAACAAAACAAAATGAAATGAACGCCATGCTCGGGGCCCAGCAGAGGCTCCAGTCTCCCCCTCCAGCTCCTGTGGAGCCACTGCTCTCCCCAGAGGGAACAGGGGCTCCGTGCTGGCTCCCAGCATCCAAGCGGAGCCGGGACACGGAGCCCCAGACTGGATTTGGAAAGGACACAGTCACTTCCCCACCTGACCCTGACCTTGATCCAACCCTGACCCAGTAACTCCCTGGTTCTGATCCTTATCCCGAGCTGATCCTGGACTTAACCTTGACCTTAACCCTAAACCTGACCCTAAGCCTGACCTTAACCATAACCACAACCCAATCCTGACCCAGACCTTGGCCCTGGCCCTGACCTTGACCCTGACCCAAGCGCTGAGTCTCTGCTCACCTTGGCCCTGTCCCTCGGTCCCTCTGTGTGACCTCTCAGGGACAAAGGGCTGCTGCCCTCCCCGGCTCCTGCTGACCGTGGAGAGGGGTTTCTCCTCAGTCCCCTCTCTCCTTCCCTTTTCATGGAAACTGCACCACCTAAAGCAGGAAACGCCACCAGGGGCTGGGACACCTCTCTGCACACCCTGCAGGGGGCTGGGCAGATGCCCCCACTGTCCCTGCTGTCCCTGCTGTCCCTGCTGTCCCCACTGTCCCTGCTGTCCCCGCTGTCCCTGCTGTCCCCGCTGTCCCCACTGTCCCCGCTGTCCCCGCTGTCCCCACTGTCCCCGCTGTCCCCGCTGTCCCTGCTGTCCCTGCTGTCCCCACTGTCCCTGCTGTCCCCATGTCCTGGAATGAAGCAATGCCCCCCGGAGACCCCCCCCATGAGCACAGCCCCCGGCCCAGGATCCATCCTGGTGATCCCCATTCCCAGACTCAGGGGCTGGCACTGCAGGGGGACCCCACGGGGCTTTGGTGACAAGGAGAAGGGGACACCCCCAGAGCCCCGGAGGTTGGGGTGTTTGTCCCCCCGTGAGCTGCCGGCAGGAAGACAAAACACCAGGGTTCTACTCTTATTCCTTATTTCCATTTATTACTCCTCATTTCCATTAATTATTCCTCAGTTCCATTAATCATCCCTCATTTCTATGCATTATTCCACATTTCCATGCACTATTTCCCACTTCCTTTCATTTTCCCTATTTTCATCTATTATTCCTTACTTCCATCTATGATTCCCTGTTTTCACCTGTTATTCCCTATTTTCACCGACTATTCCTTAATCCTGCCTGTCATTCCTGATTCCCGGCTGCCCGGACTGCTCCGGACTCCGCCGTGGGGAGAGGGATGAACACGCTGAGGTGGAGAGCAGCAGAGCCGGGGATGCTCTGCAGGCTCCAGCCCAGCCCTGAGGATGCTCCAGGTGCCCCATCCCAGGGAAGAGGGGCTGCATCCCCCCGGGCACCTCCAGAGCCTCCCAGCCGCCCAGCACATCCCCAAGAGGATTGTTCGGGTTTATCCGAGCCCCAGCCCCGCTCCCAGGGCTGCGGGAGGGCACGGTGGGATGCTCTGGGGGATGTGGGAAGGGGGAGGCTCCTGGCCTGGCAGAGGCTCCATTCTGGGGCCAGGGAGGGAGCAGAGCCCGGCTCACGTGTCCCACGGCGTGCTGGGGACCGAGGACACCCCCTGGGCAGCCCCCATTCCAGAGGCTGAGAATGTGTCCAAGCCCCTCGGAGGGTCCGGAGAGGGGGCCTGGCCCGGCACAAATGCCACGGGAAAATCCCACCCCTGTCCCCGGAACAGCCTCCCCTGCTGCTCCCCACGGGAGGCACTGCCGGGCTCCCGGCGCTCCCGCACCGCGGTCCCACAGCACATCCTGGCACTGCATTCCCTGTGCCACCTTCCCTGTGCCACCTTCCCTGTGCCACATTCCCTGTGCCACACTCCCAGTGCCACATTCCCGCACTGTGCTCCTGCACGGCATTCCACAGCACTCTCGTGCCGGATTCCCTCCAGAGTCCGGGGCTCCCGAGCTGCACTCCCTGCCCGGCACTCCCGAACCTCCCGGCATTCCCGTACCTGCCCGGCATTCCCGCACCTGCCCGGCACTCCCGGCACTCCCGCACCTGCCCGGCATTCCCGTACCTGCCCGGCACTCCCGGCACTCCCGCTCCCGCCGGGCACTCCCGCAGCCCGGGCCGCAGCCGCTGCCATCGGGGCTGTGCCCGCCGCGGGGCAGCGCCCCCGGTGCCGGGGGGGACACGGCGCGGCCAGCAGGAGCCCCGGCGGTGCCGAGGGGATGCGGAGCCGCCGCTCCAGCTGTGCCCGCGCCCCAGAGCCGCCACGGGAAGGGAAAATAAATAAATCCTCTTCCCGCCCCCCCCGCTACAAAATCTCCAGGAATTACACAACAGCCACATCAAACCCAGGCCTGGCCGTGCACCGGCACACCCGGCATGCCCGGGGGCATTCCCGGGGGCATTCCCGGGGGCATTCCCGGGGGCACGGCTCTGGCTCCAGAGCCCCAGAGCGCCCCCGGCCCCACGGCCAACAGGGCCGCCCTGGGGTGCTGGGGGGGCACGGCCGTGGGGCACCCCACGGCATCGGGGCTGTGTCCCCGCAGCCCTGGGACAGAGGGGACGGCAGGACAGGGGGACAGGCAGGGAGCAGCGGGTGAAGGGGGCAGGGAGTGGGGCAGGGCAGGCGTAGGGGGCAGGCAGGGGTTAACTGGCAGGGAATGGGCAAGAAGGGTGTAGGGGGGTACGGGGGAGTGGGGCAGGCAGAGAACGGGAGTGGGGCAGAGAGAGGGGCAGGGAGCAGGGCCAGGGGTGCGGAGTGGGGCACGGCGAGGACGGGGGTGTCAGACAGAGAGCAGGGCAAGGGGCACACAGGCGGCAGGAAGGCTGGGGGGTAGGCAGGGAGTGGGATTAGGGCCAGTGGGGCAGGCAGGGCTCAGGCGCGGAGCAGGAGCAGTGGGGCAGGCAGGGTGGCAGCGGCACAGGTGCAGCATCGGGGCACTGGGGCAGGAGGGGAGCCGGGACGGAGGGGCAGGCAGGGAGTGGGCAGAGTGTGGGATGGGGGCAGTGAGGCTGCCAGAGTGAGGCAGGGAGTAGGAACAGCGGGGCAGGCAGGGAGGGGACAGAATCAGGGCACTGGGGCAGGCAGGACACGGGATCGGGGCGTGGGGTCGGCAGGGAGCGGGCACGGAGATGGGAACGGGCAGGTGCGGGTGCGGCGGGGCGGGCGGGAGCAGGCAGGGCGCGGGATGGGGCTGTGGGCTGGGCTGGGCGGGGTCCGTCCCCATCCCCATCCCCATCCCGTCCCATCCCATCCCCATCCCATCCCCATCCCATCCCATCCCATCCCATCCCATCCCATCCCATCCCATCCCATCCCATCCCATCCCATCCCATCCCATCCCATCCCTCCCCATCCCGTCCCTACCTGCCCACGGTCTGGTTGGCGAGCTGGCGCATGCGGTTGAATTGCTTCTTCATGGTGGCGGCGGTGCGGGCGGTGCGGGCGGGCAGCGGGGCCGGGGGCAGCGGGCCGCCGCTCCCGCATCCCCGCCCGGCGCCGAGCCGGGCCGGGCCGAGCCGAGCCGAGCCGGGCCGAGCGGGCCCCGCCGCCCCTGCGCCTCTCCGCGCCTCCGCCTGCGCTCCGCGCCCCCCGCGCCGCCCCGCACCGCCCCCGGCCGCGGCGGCCATGGGAAATGTAGTCCGGGGCCGCCCGCCCCGGCGGGCTCTCCGGGCCGGGGAGGGGTCTTGGAGCGAGCCCGGAGCCGCGCATCCCCCCCGGCGTCCCCCGACTTCCCCCCGGCATCCCTGGGCGTGGCCCCGGCATCCCCCCGGCATCCCTCAGCCTCCCTCGACACGGCCTCGGCCTCACCTGGCGTGGCCCCGGCATCCCCCTGGCACGCCCGGCGTCACCTGGCATCCCCTCGGGTCCCGTGACACGGCCCCAGCGCCGCTCCAGCATCCCCGGCATCCTCCCGACATCACCTCGGCGGCCCCTGGCACGGCCCCCGCATCCCCGGGATCTCCTGGCGCCCTTGGGCAGCTCCCCGAATTCCCGCGGCCCTTCCAGCCCCGCTCCCGCCGCCCTTGCAGCCCCCGCGCCCACCCGGGCCCCATCTCCGCTGTCGCAGCCCCCGGGGCTCGGGCACTCGCACCGGGGCAGGTTGGAAGAGCCTGGGGCAGAAGCCGGGAGCCGGCTGCAGCCCGGGCAGGGCGGCAGGAGCCTGTGCAGCCGGGGACCCCTGTGCGGAGGGACGGGGCTGAGGGATCCGGGCTCCTGCCGCAGGACCCCAGAGCCGCTGCTGATGCCCAGTGCGGGCTCTTTCCTTGGGACGGCGCCCAGGGGACCCTTTCCTCCCGGGGCTGCTGCGTGGGCCGCACGCCTCTCCCAGGGAATGTTTTAGAGCCCGGCAGCTCCTGGCATCTCCCCTGGCATCAGCTGCTGCAGGCGCAGCACTTCCTCTCCCCGATTTTCCATTCTAAATGGCACCGTCACTGCGGGATGGAGAAGGCAGATATTTTATGCGGTGACCGGGGGTGGGAAGGGAATTCTGGCTGCTTTGAATTCAGAGGGACGGGGAGCAGCGCGGCTCAGAGCCGTGGGTCGCACCTTGGTGCCCGCAGGATGTTCCTTCCACGGGCACAGGAAGGGTGACCCTCACGGACAGCCCCGAGCAAATCCCCGGAGGACGCGGTAACGCTGCCCAGCTCCCCCCGGCCCAGAGGCGGCTCCAAATCCCCGTCAGGGTGGATCCTCCCCGCCTTCCCCAGCGCCGTGCTGCCAATAAGGTCCGGCTCTAGCCTCCCTCCTTCACACGGTGACAGGGCTGTCCCCTCCCGTCCATCCCAGCACCTCGGGGCCGCTGAACCTCCAAGATCTGATAGCGTCGGCCCAGATGGGTCAAAGCCAATTAACGTCAGGGCAGCCCATTCCAGCGCAAACCGTCTGACAGCAGCGCGACGGGAGCGGGGCGCTGGCCCCAGCCGCGGGAGCAGCCAGGCTGGCTCCTCCTGCCCCGCTCCCCTCCCTCCTGCCCCGCTCCCCTGCCTCCTGCCCTGCTCCCTTCCATCCTGCCCCGCTCCCCTGCCCGCTCCCCTCCCTCCTGCCCCGCTCCTCTTCCTCCTGCCCTGCTCCCCTGCCTCCTGCCCCGCTTCCTTCCCTCCTGCCCCACTCCCCTCCCTCCTGCCCCTTTCCCCTCCCTCCTGCCCCGCTCCCCTCCCTCCTGCCCCACTTCCCTCCCTCCTGCCCCTTTCCCCTCCCTCCTGCCCCTGCCTCCTGCCCCGCCTGCTCCCCAGACACGCCACCAGCAGCTGGCACACGCCACCCGGCCTCTCCTCGGGCTCTGCCGAGGTGGGGGCAGCAGGAGCCACAGCCCGGCCGAGCAGGGTGCTCTCCCGGCACGAGGGAGCCCATGGCCTTCCCACAGGCTGATAAGCTCCCTGCGAGAGGCTTTAATCACATTTCCCTGTTTGCTGCTCCAGGAGACAGAGATAATGAAGGGTGGGATGGAAGCGGTGTCTGTGCAATCCCTGCAGCAGGAAAACAGGGAAAGGGAGGAGGGGAGCAGGGGGCGCAGCCGGGGAGCTGCTCCCACCCCTTATCCTGGGCTCGTGGGGACAAGTGACCACCACCAAACCCCTGCTCTGTCCTGGCTGAGCTGTGCAGGAGCACCAGCCTTCAACCTCTGCAGGATCCCATTGCATCCCATCGCCATCCCATCCCATCCCATTGCATCCCATCACATCCCATCGATCCCATCCCATCCCATCCCATGGATCCTATCCCATCCCATCCCATGGATCCCATCCCATGGATCCCATCCCATGGATCCCATCCCATCCCAGGCCCAGGCGGCCCCAGGCTGTGCTCTGTTTCAGTCCCTGTGCGATGTGAATTGCCGTGCACAGGGCGGGTGTGGATTCCCGGCAGCAGGGCTCGCTGCCCGGGCCTGCAGCATCCCTCTCCTCCCCTCTCCCGGCTGGAGCTGGCCGCTGCGCCTGGCCCGGGGCTGCGCCTGGCACGGGGCCGTGCCCCCGGGAGGAGCAGCCGTGCTCCACCGGCCATCTGCCACCTGGCCCGGCCGTGCCCGTCGCACCGGGTGACATATGGCACCGGAGCTGCCCCGCTCGGCCGGGACGGGGCCGCGCTGCGCTCGGGGCTGTGCCCGCTCCTCGTCTGCGCCCTGCCCCGCCGGGCTCCCTGCCTGCCGCGCACAGCCCGGGGCTCCATCCCCGGGAGAGCGGCCCGGCCCGTGAGGAGCGGCGGCGGAGGCAGCCAGAGCCTCTTGTCCCCAGCGCGGAGTCCTGCGGGTCGTTTGTAGGGTGGCCCAGGGCACACCGAGCCCACCCTGCCCTCCAGGGCTCCAGGCCAGCCCCCAGAGCTGCTACCAGGCACAGCAATGTGGAGGAAGGTGCTGGCACTTCCCGCGGCAGGAGCAGCTCCCGGTGCCACCGGCAGGGACACGGGGCCGGTGCCAGGTGCCCCGCCCGGCCCCTGCGGCGGTGCCTCTGTCCCGGAGCTCGGGAGGGTGCGAGCGTCACCCCCCGTGTGCAGAGCTGATTTCCTCTCCCACTGAATGAACGCATTTTAGTGAGGGTTGTGGATGTGATAAATCCACAAACGGGGAGCCGAGGCGCCGCGTGTCCCGGGTGAGGACCTGCGGTGCTTGCCGGGCAGCAGAGGAGCAGAGGGGTTTCTTCTCCTCTCTGTAATTATTGCGAAGGCGAACAGCAGGACAGCAAGGTTTCAGGGCAGTGCAGCTGCTCTGAGGAATCCCCAGTATTCCACATCCTTTGGGTGATTTCCCAACAGCTCCCTGACATCCGTCCGGGATCCATCTCACCACCAGGCGCAAGGAAGCGTGTCAAGGCTCGGCTCATTTTCCATGAGCACAGGGCAAGATTTGCCCTCTCCAAACATGGCTTGGGAGTAGAGCCGTGTTCATGGAGAAGTGGGAGCAGGGCCCGGGTCCTGTGAGGAGTGAGGGCTCAGGGAGAGCTGCAGGCTCCTTTCCTGAATTGCACCCATAATCCAGACCCACCACAAGCCCCCTGCTACAGCCAGCCTCGCTCTCCAGGGCATTACAGGGGGGATAAATGAGTGAATGCTGGCTAATTAAGCAATTAATTACTGCAGGCTCTCTGGGCAGTGCCTGGTGCAGCTGCAAACCTCCCAGAGCCACCCTTCACTCCTCACACCCGTCACCCCTTGGATGGGCAGCAGGGGAAGCAGGGGGATGGGAAATTGAAATGCTGTTGGAAAGTTTAATTATATCTCCATCATTTGTCATCCCGGCGGCGGCGGCGCTGGGGATCGCTCCCTGCCGGGGGGCAGAGGGGCTGTGCCTGCACCCGCTCCAGCGGGGCATTCCCGAGTGCGAGCGCATCCCTGGCACCCCGCTGGCCTCACGCGGGGTCGGTGACCGCGGGCACCCTGCCCTGAGCGCTCTGGAGGGCAGGGATCCCGCAGGCACCGCGGGCAGAGGGCTCCTCTGCCTCCCTCTGCCCCCGGGCAGCCTCTGATCAGGCAGAGCGTCTGGCTCTCCTGTTTCCAGCCACAAGGATCCAGACGAAGGCTGGCTGTCCCTGATTAACCATTTCCCTTCCCACGCCTGTTCCCAGTGCCAGGATTGTGCTCTGCTGTGCCACCCCTGTACAGGTCACTGCTGCTGCTGCTCCATTACAATTAAAACCAGGAGCTTTTGTTTGGTGTGTTTGATGATATTTATTGAGGAAAAGTGAGGATTGCTTTATCTTCCTCCTAAATTATGTCTTCCTGCTTGGGAAGGGCAGACACAGAACCTCCTGGCTGCCCCACACCCACAGCAGGTCCCACCCCTGGTGTCCCACAGGGCCCCCAGAGTCCCTTGAGGTGTTCCATGAACCAGGAGAAATGTGCTGGCACTGGGGAAAGCCTCGTGCTGCTGGTGGGATGAGCGCGCCTTGGGAAGCCTGGCCTGTCCGCCTGGCTTAGCTGGGACGTGGAGACGGAGGAAGGAAGGGCCCAGCACTGCTGTGCTGAGCCCCCAGAGGCTGCGGGGCTGGGCCCGCGGGTACCAAAGCCCAGAGCCCCGCGGGTGCCCGGGGCTGTCACCAGGGCTGTGACAGGGGCGTTGGCATCACGCTGCCCTGCAGCTCCCTGGCAGCCAGCAGGGCGACACTGATGACAAATGACACTGGCCCTGTAATTACAGCCAGGCTCTGCTCAGCCAGTGCTGCTGCATTATTGAGAGCAACCAAAAATACTCCCAGCTCAGTCATTAATGGGTCTGGGCCTCACGGCGAGGCTGCCTCAGCCTGGGCCGGCACAGGGGAGGGGGGACAGCCTGGAATGTGCTGCAGAGGTGTTCACGCATCCTCCATCGCACAGGGACGAGGCCCTGGCGGAGCAGAGCACCTCGGAGGGTTTGGGAAAGTGGCATTAGGACGACACCCCTTGCCCTAGTGTCAGCGTCACCGCTGAGCCTGGCTGCCCCAGGGGAGGGGAGCAGGCTCTGCCAGCACCTCTGGACTCGCTCTGCTGAGGGGCTCCTTCCTCGGCAGCGACCAGCACGGACCCGAACCCCCTCCCTCCTCCCCTCCAGGAGGAATGCCATCCTTCCCTGGGAGCTGGCCTGTGCCCAGCTCGCTCAGCCCGGAGGTGGGTGGCTGTGCCAGATGTGCTCATGTGCAGCCAGATGTGCAGGTGCTCAGAGCAAGATGCACGTTGGAGGAGCAATGCACAGGGAGGAGTTAACCCACACCTCCGACAGCCACACCACCTTGGGCTGCTGCTCCTCCAAAGCCCAAGAGGAGCCCCAAAAGATATCAGAAAAAAGTGTTTTTTCTATTTTTCTGATCCGTTTTCCATCAGAAAGGAGTTTGGTGGAACACTGTCACCTCACAGGTGTGTGGCCTGGCACAGTGTCCCATTTGCTGCTCTGTTTACCAGAACTCCCTCTCCTGAGTCATTGCCCTGCTGAGCAAGGCAGTGACCAACGGGGCAGCGACTGCAGGGGACATCAAAGGCTGGGCCAGGACAGCGACAGCGACATCTTCTCCTGCCGTGTGCCACAGCAAGGGAGCACCGAGCGAAGGTGACTCAGCAGCGCGGGCAGGGGACGGTCACCGCCTCCGCAGGGCTCCCGCGGGGTCACAGAGCTCCCAGCGCCCAGCACGGCTCCGGGAGCGCCGCCACAGCGCAGCGGGGACAGGCGTGGCCCGGCCGGGACAGAGCAGCGCCTCTGCGTCCCCGAGCAGCCCGGAGCCCCTGCCGGGCCTGCAGCGAGCAGGCAGGGCGCACACAGCAGCTCGGGGCTCCGCTCTGCTCTCTGCAGTTTCCTGAACTCCTTCGCCTCTTCCCTGCTCGGCAGCAGGTGAGGATGGACGCTGGCTCGGCCGGGCTGCTCGTCACTCTGCTCCTGCTCCTCCTCTCCGTGCTGTGGCTCCTGCTCTGGAGGAGCGACCCGAGGAGGAGCCGCCTGCCCCCCGGCCCAGCTCCGTGGCCCATCCTGGGCAACCTGTGGCAGAAGGATGTCCTGCCCCTCTACAGGCACTACGAGAAGGTAAGGGACAAGGGACTAGTGGCCGTGCTGGACCCATTCGCGGGACAGCAGGACAGACAGCGGGAGAGTCCCGTGCCAAAATAAAAGGGGAATCCCACGAGTGACTCTCCCTACCTTTCTTCTCTCTTCTTCCCTCCCTCATCTCCTGTTCTACCAGAACTGGCTGAATCCCTTCAGCTGGGAGCAGAATCACCCCTGTCATTGAAGCCTTCCTCCTGTAAGGCACCCACGTGGTGACAATGCCCTTCAAGGGCTGCAGCGCTGCCCAGAGCTGCTCTGGAGATGATGCTTTGAGCCCCGAAAACGGCACTGGGATAAAACCCACAGGGACAGGGACTGGGACAGGGACAGGGACTGGGACAGGGCTGGGAGTGGGAAGAGGTCTCAGTTTTGAGGGAGGCACTTCCCCTCCCTGCTGGGCATTCAGCAGTGCTGTGGGCTCGAGTCCCAGTTTGAAATGCAGCGAGTGAACCGGTGTGGGACCCTGGCTCATAGAGCTCCCATCCCCAGCTCAGCAGCACCTACGGCCCCATCTTCACCGTGTGGCTGGGGGTGAAGCCGGTGGTGGTGCTCTGCGGGTACGAGACAGTGAAGGACGCCCTGGTGGGACACTCCGAGGAGTTTGGGGGCAGACCCTCCATCCCCCTCCTGATGCAGCTCTCCAAAGACTACGGTGAGTGCCTGGATCTCTCCTGGATCTCTCCTGGATCCATCCGGGTGAGCAGATGGCCACACCTCTAGTCTAGGGAAGGGCTCAGCACCCAAGACCTCAAACACCCATTTCCTGCTCCTCAAGACCCTTCAAGTCCTACGACAAGGGCAAGGACAGTATTCGCTCCAGTTAGGCAGCTCCAGCTTTGTTCTGAGCTGCTGTGGAGATCCTCATCCCTTCATGGACACCGTGCACACCTGCATCGTTCCCTGGCGTGCTCCTCAGAGCGGGGCTCCCAGCCCTGGGGAGCAGCAGGGCGGGCAGGGGCTGATCTCCTCCGTGTCCCTCCAGGATTTGTCTCCAACAACGAGAAGAAGTGGCGGGAGCTGCGGAGGTTCACGCTCAGCACCCTGCGGGACTTCGGGATGGGGAAGAGCTCCATGTCCCAGAAGGTGCAGCAGGAGGCTCAGCACCTGGTGGAGCTGCTGGCAAAGCTCAAAGGTGACGTGGCTCCTGTCCTTGCTGGCCCCGTGGCAGGCGGAGGACACACGAGAGCCCCATGGGACATGTGTGGCCCCAAAGCTGTTTGCAGGGCCCGTGCGGGTGATCCCTGCAGGGAAGGGCTGAGATCCAGGAGCTGCAGGGATGTGCTGCAGGCACGGCTGAAGGGCCGGGAGGGAGATCCTGCTCTGAACTGGTGCAGGGATGGCCACAACCAAGGAGCATTCCCTGCTGGAAGAACAGGAACAGGCAACAGAACCTTGTGGGCCTGGAAACGCCCAGCGAGGGCACTGCCCCGGTGGCTCGGGCTTATCAGGGTGATTTCCCCCGCTCCAGCAACACCCAGCTCCTGCCAAGAGGGTTCTGGCAGGGGTTTAGGGCAGGGAGGGATGGAGGAGCCCTCAGCCCAGGAGGGCTCTCTGCTGTGGCTGCCAGGCCCCGCAGACCAGCCAGGGTCCCAAATCAGGGGCTCGGAGCGGGGGGAAGGGGTGTTTTCTGCCTTGAAGCAGATAAATACCTGGTGACGTTTTGGTGCTTTTCTCACCCCTGGTGGCTGCAGGCAACGCCTTTGAGCCGATGACCATGTTCAGATACGCCGTGTCCAACGTCATCTGCTCCGTGGTGTTCGGGAGCCGCTACAGCTACAGCGACGCGGCTTTCCTGGAGCTGCTCAACGCCATCGGGAACTACATCAGCTTCTTCCTGTCCCCCGTGGCCAAGGTGGGAGCCTGGTGTGCTCAGCGCCCTCCGTCTGCTGCCCTCGGGGCTGAGGATGCTCCCTGCCTTTGGGGGGACAGCGTGGCTTTGAGGGAGGGGCGGGGAGGCTCTGCCCGGGAGCCTGAGCCCTGCCGTGCCCCTGCCCGTGCCCGCAGGTGTACAACACCTTTCCCAGCATCATGGACCGGCTCCCGGGGCCGCACAAGAAGGTCCTGGCCGACTGCCAGAAGCTGAAGGACCACATCCAGGAGAAGGTGCAGTTCCACCAGCTGACTCTGGACTCCAGCAGCCCCCGGGACTACATCGACTGTTTCCTGATCAGAGCAGAGAAGGTAGAGGGGGGGCTGCCCTGCAGCCTGGCCGCAGCCCACAGGATCACCCGGACAGCACTGAATCCCTCTCCTCCACACCTTCTTGCAGGAGAAGGGCAGCCCAGAGACCATGTACAGCCACGAAGACCTGATCATGTCAGTGTTCAACCTCTTCGGCGCCGGGACGGTGACAACCAGCAACACCCTGGTGTTCTTCCTGCTGATGCTGGCAAAGCACCCCCACATCCAAGGTACGGCAGCCAAACGCAGCTGCTCCTGTGCCCGGCGTGCTCATGGGCAGAGGGTCCCGGCCCTGGAGGGTCCAGTCTGGGGGCAGACCCGAATCATCCTGTGGGGTCACCCCAGGGTGGGAGCCATTGGACCCAGACTCCCACAGGCCAGGAGGATCCGGGTGCTCCTCGCTGTGCTCCACCCCTGCCCGGGCAGATGGCCCCGGACTGGCCTGTGGGAGATGCTCTGAGCTTGTGTGATGCAGGGAGGGATGAGGGCAGAGATTGTTCCTGGGCTTCACAAGGGATCAGGGCAGGTCGCTCCCCCTCTAGCCCAGCCCTGGCTTTAGGATAAGTGCCCGTGGAGGCCAGCAAGAAGCTCTGGGGAGGCTGCGCAGCAGGCACCCAGCCCCGCTGCTGTCCCCAGCCAAGGTCCAGGAGGAGATCGATGCCGTGGTGGGCACCGGCCGTGCCCCCAGCACGGAGGACAAGCTGCGGATGCCCTACACCAACGCCGTGATCCACGAGCTGCAGCGCTTCCATAAGACCCGCATCGAGAACTTCCCGCGCATGACGACGCAGGACGTCCTGTTCAGGGGCTACACCATCCCCAAGGTACTGGGGGCGGCCCCGGGGCCTCTGTCTGCACGGGAGGGGCGGCAGCAGGGCTTCAGGGCCATTTGCCTTTGTCCTTGGACTGTTTGCACACATCTGAAGGTCCCGGGTCTTTCCCAATCCTCGGTAGCAATGACCTTTCAGAGGGGAGTAGAGGCACATGAGTGTCGGCCTGTCCTGCCCACAGCCCGTGTCCCTTCCTTGCCCATTCTGGAAAACAGCCGTGCAGGGCTGCGGGGCCGGAGCAGGAGCCCAGCCCGGGGTGGGGCCAGGCCAGACCCCCCTCCCCTCGGCAGATGTGGGGACAGCCACCCCTCCTGACCACCAGCACTGTTTGCAAAACCCCCCCTGAGGGAACATCTCCTGCCTTTGGATTTGGGGCAGCGAGAGGGGCTTTAACAGAAATCCACGGGAGTAACTCGGTAATTTGTGTCCCATGAGCTGAGGCTGGCAGGACCATGGGGACCCAGAGCCCCACGTCATTTGTCCCAGTGGCACAGAGCCACCGATGCAGGCTGCCTCCCCATGGGAACCTGCTTGGGTATTGGGGTGCACACCCAGCCTCCCCCGTGTCCCCCGGATGCTCCCCCTGACTAACCCACCCCAGCAGAGCCCATGGCGTGGCACTGATGTCCCCCCTCGCATCCCTGCCCCATCCCTCTCCCACAGGGCACTCCTGTTATTCCGGTACTTTCCTCTGTGCATTCGGATCCAACCCAGTGGGAGAACCCCAAAAAAGTGGACCCCGCACACTTCCTGGATGAGAAGGGCGAGTTCAGGAAGCGCGAGGCCTTCATGGCATTCTCAGCAGGTCAGCGCTCCCCTGCCCTGCCAGCTCCGTGCCCAGGAGTGCCAGCACAGGCACACAGTGCCACCGTCCCCACGGGCTGCCTCGCACCCTCCTGTCCCCTCGTTCCTCACCAGGGCCACCCCTCTCTCGTGCCCAGGGAAGCGGATGTGCCCGGGGGAGGCGCTGGCCCGCATCGAGCTCTTCCTGTTCCTCACCACGCTGCTGCAGAGCTTCACCTTCCAGCTGGTCACGGAGCACAGCGAGCTGGATTTGTTCTCCCTGTGGCTCGAGATTGAGAGGAGGGCAATCCCGGGAAAGTTCTTCGCTCTCCCACGCCAAGTGTCCTCCTAAGCTGGGAGAGCGGGACAAGGAAAGGCTCTGTGGGTGCCTCCACCCCAGAGCGAGCCCTGTGGCCACGAGGGCACAGCCACCACAGGAGGGACACTTTGGGCTTGGAGCTTCTCCTCTGAGAACTGTCGGGCACCTGTGCCAGCAGCTCCATGAGCAGCCTGCTCCCAGCCCTTCCCTCCCCACGCCAGGAACACGAGGAAGGTGGCACTGCTTCTCCTCTCCTATCCCATCCCATCCATCCCATCCCATCCCATCCCACCCCATCCCATCCCATGGATCCCATCCCATCCCATCCCATCCCATCCCATCCCATGGATCCCATCCCATCCATCCCGTCCCCCTGTTCTTGCTCCTCGGGCAGGGCTGCCTGGGGCTCTGGCTGGGCAGGGCTCCCTCAGTTTGGTGAAGGATTCAGAGCAATAAAATCGACCCTCTCAACAGGATGCCGGTGCTTATGAGAACACTCGTGGCGCCTCTTTCATCCAGCTCTTCCCAGTGCCAGCCTCCCAGACCCAGGATTTCAGCTCCATGCCTCTTCCTGGGGTGCATTCACCTTTCCCAGAACAGCTCGAGCCAGAGATCACCCGGCATCGATCCAGGGCCACCCCTGCCATGGCAGGGACACCTCCCACTGTCCCAGGCTGCTCCAGCCCCAGTGCCCAGCCTGGCCTGGGGCACTGCCAGGGATCCAGGGGCAGCTGCTCCGGGCACCCTCACAGAGAGGAATTTCTGCCCAATATCCCATCCAACCCTGCCCTGCAGCAGGTTGAAGTCACTCCCCTTTGACCTGTCACTTCAGTTCCTTGTCCCAAGTCCCTCTCAGCTCTCTCGGAGCCCCTTCAGCTACTGCAGAGGGCTCTAAGGTCTCCCTGGAGTCTGCTCTCCAGGCTGAACGATTCCAAGGCTCTCACCTTCCAAAAACACACGCTTGCAGTCTCATTGCTGGGCGGCACTTCCCTGATTCCTTCACACCAGCATTTAACTCCAGAAATGGCCCTCAGGAGCCAGCTCAGCTCCGTGCGCAGCCGCTGGAGCCATTCTGGGGGTCCCGAGGGGCGCTGGCACGGTGGGGTGTGCTCCCAGCCCTCCCGCTCCCCTGCCTGGGGCGAGGGGGCTGCAGAGGGTTCTGTCAACACTGGGGCCTGGGGACCCTATCCGGGTATGGGGGAAATTGGGGTTCTCCAGGGGTCTCAGAGCTGGCTTTGGTGGGGTTTGCCCTGCTGGGGTGCTCCTGCAAGCATGGAGGGGGGCACGGCAGGGACTCTGTCCTGGAGGAGGTGGCTGTGACCTGCTGGAGGGGGGCGAGACCAGGACCCGGTTAATCCTGGGGTGCCTTGTCCCAGATAATGCACAAGCCAGCCTTTAGTCTGACCCTGAGTGCATTTGGGACTTTTAGATCACTCAGCCAGCTCTCTTCTTAATCTGGGGAGGCTCAGGCCGGCAGAGCCACCTGTCAAAAATGTGTGTGACCAAAGCCTTCGCTCCATCTCTGCCTGCAGCCCTGGGCCAGCACTGTGCCTGTGAACTGGGGACCTCTGGGTTCTAAACCAGTTCAGAACTGGGTTCTGACCCAGTTCTGAAGCCAAACACCGCTGTGGAACCAAGCAGGTGTCCAAAGGCCACCCGTGCTCCGCTTCCCGGGGCGCTCCATGCCCGCTTGTGTCACTGCCCAGCCCAGCTGCGCTCGGGGCTGGCATGGTGCCCTGCCCTGACTGCGGGTGCCCGATCTGGGGGGGCTGCTGGCATCCCCTGGCACCCCGACACCCCCCAACACCCCCCAATATCCCCTGGTACCTGCCTTCACCCTGACATCCCCCAGAACCCCGACATCCCCCATCACCCTGGCATCCCTTGGCATCCCCTGGCACCCCGACACCCCCCATCACCCTGGCATCTCCTGGCACCCCACCATCCCTCGACATCCCCCATCCCCGCAAGCCCCCGGCGCCGCCTGCTGCTCGGCTCCTGGCGCATTCCGGCGGCGGTTGGAAGTTACGGTAACTGTCGCCGATGGCGGTGGCGGTGGCGGTGGCGGTGGCGGGGAGCCCCGGGCAGGTGAGCGGCTCCCTTCCTTCCCTTCTGCAATGTCACAGCTCCAGTCGTACTGGCGCTGCTGGAAATGGAGCGGCTACAGGCGGAGGTTTTCCCCTGCTCTCAGCGAATCGGGCCACGTCCTCGGCACGAGTGGCCCTGCTGTGTCCCCTTGGAGCCCGGGGCTGTCCCCTTGCCGCGCTGATCCCCCGCTGTTCCCATGAGGGAGGAGCCCTCGCCGCTACCCAGGGCAGGGGAGAGGGGGAAGAGATGTCAGCCTGTCCCTCAGGGCCCGCTGCTGCGAGCTGTCCCGCAGGGCAGGAGCGTTCCCAGCGCGCTCCTGTGACCTGCACAGTGCCGAAGTGATGCGTTAAAGACCCCCCAGCTCTTCCAGGGCGCTGCTGCCCGTGGCACCACAACTCGAGCACTTCCAGGACTGTGAATTCCCTGTTTTCCAGGTGGCCAGGCACCAGAACGTGCTTTTGGCCCCAGCGCACTGAGAGCCGTGCCAGGAAGGTCCCGATGCAGGGGACAGCTCACCTTTGTCCTCCACTGGTGCAGATGCCACCATGGTTCCTGCGTCTCTCCCGCCAGGCTCTGGTGTCAGCCACCCCAAGGACTTCACTCGTGCCCTGCCATTCCAGCTGGCCATGGCCATCCTGGGTAAAGCTGCTCTGATCTTCCAGGGGCTTCCCCTAAGGGTAAGGACCGCTTTCCAGAGGGGATCAGCCAACCTGTCCCTCTCACTGCCCAGGGCTTTTGGATCAGAAATCCCTGGATGCCTGCTCTGCTGTGAACGGCCACTGGGAGTTCCTGGTCAGGCGGGCCCGGGAGGACAAGGAGTGTCGGAGCACAGTGCAGAAGGACCTCCTGCAGCTGCAGGTGGGACACCTGGGCTCCTGCCACTATTATGCACTTTAAAAAGAACGGGGTTTGCTGCTGCCCAAGCTGTTAAATGGGAATTCCTGTACCAGAGGCTGCCCCCCACCTCTGCCGTGGCCCTTCCACCTCCAGCTGCAGAGCAAAGCCAGGTGACATTTCACACTGTCACAGGGACGCACCACAGAACGGCTTTTAGTCTCCTTTAGAGAGCCTGAGACTCTAAAAATGCACCCAGACACTCCTCAGGAAAGCAGACTTTGGTCACAATGAAAATCTCCAGAGGTAGTGGAGGTTGGGCAGGGCTGCAGCAGCTCCCACGGCAGCTCAGGAATGAGCTTCATTCACCCAGGGCACGGGAAACGCAAGGTGTCTTTGGGAGGAGCTGGGGCAGTGGCTGGAGCACGGGAATGCAGAACTCCCGGGACACGCCTGGCCTGGCCAGCGGGACCTGCCACAGACAGAGCGAGGGGCGAAGGAGCCTCCCCCAGGACACAGCCTGAGCCCCTGCTGCTCGGGCTTGTGCAGGGAGCACAGAAACTCAGCTCCGTGCTGGCCTGCAGGAAAGGCTTCGGGGAAGGTCTCACAGGCTGAAAATGAATCTCGAGTGTTGACTGAGGTGTTTTGAGAGCCTCCATTCCCAGTGAGTTTGGATTCTGAATCAACTGAGTGCCTGCCAAAGACGAGATGGGCTCAAAATTTTGCAGCTTACTAAAAGCTTAAGACTAGAGTTTGGAAAAAATAATAAAACCCAATTATTTTTCACCAGAAGTGAAACCAGAGGTAGATAGAGCGCTAAATGGAAGCCAGGTCTCAACGAGAAGCCAGAGTGTGCAGCTCAGCTTCGCAGGGAGCCCCAGCACCCCGAGGAGATGAGCAGCACGCCCTGCCAGCGTGGGCTCTGCGGGAGCTGTTGCCTCTGTTGGTTTATTCCAGGAGTTGTGTCCTAGAAAAACCATGCCAAGCTATGCTAAAAGAGTCGATGTGCAAATTCCCCAGTTAAATGATGAGGGTGAGGTCATCGAAGTGAAGGACAAGGAGCAGAAGAAGAGGCGTAAATCCAAGGTTTGTTGGAGGCTGCTTGTCAGTGTTTGGGGAGGAGAGAGGACAGTGAGGGCACAGTGGGAGACAGCCCAGTGCATTTGGAATGCCTTCGTTCTCTCCCACTCCTGCTTTTGGATTGCCCATCCTGAGCAGTTCATGGGGACCAGGGCTTGCACCTTCCCACACGGGAGGGACTTTGGGAGGCATTCCCCGCATGTCCCCAGTCACGGCACAATCCTGGGGCCAGGGGCTTTCTCCCCTCAGAATAAAGGGTGCAGATCTCAGGGCTTCCATTTGTGCCCCAGAACACGGCCTGAGAGCAGCCCTGGCCTAAGCAGGGCTTTGCTGCACTCAGGTTTCCCTCACTCCAGGCTCACCCCTAGAGCTGATAGGTTCAATACTGTGGAATAATGCCGCATTCCTGCCTCTCTGAGTTACTTTTCCTTATTTCTCTTGCCATCAGACAGAGGATTTCAGTCTGCATGAAGCCTATCGGGAACTGAAAACCGACAAGATCGAGCTGGAAGAGAGGAATGTCTTCTGTGGCCCCTACAAGACCTGTGTCCTCTTGGAGCAGTGAGTAGAGTGCCCAGCTGTGGGGCCAAGAGCAGCTTTAGGAAAGCTGTTCCATTCCCTGTGGTCCTCCTGGCTGGCTGGAGAAGGGTCCCTCGGAGTCAGTGTTAAGAAATCCCCATTTTTAAAATAAAGATGCCGAGATAAGCTGTTTTTAAAGGAATAAGGGTTGGTGATCTATGGTGTGTCCCAAGGGATATGGGGCTGGGAGGAGCCCTCGCCCCTCTGCCCTCTGATACCAAGGGGGGTGTGCAGATTTAGGGACTGTGGTGGTGCCCTGCCAAGGATTCACCACCGGCGCGCTGCCCACCGTGCCAGCTAAAGGCAGGGAGACGCTGAGCCAGGCCTGCAGCTGCTGAAGCTCACCCAGGCACTGCCTCTGCCAGCTCTGACAGGAGCAGGAGAGCCCATTTCAGCGGTGGGGACTGGGTGGCCGCTGCCAGCAGGAGGGTGAGGCTGCTCCGAGTGCCAGGAGGGAAGGAGGAGCCGCGGCTGCTGCGCGGCCACGCCGGGCCCGTCACAGCTCTGTGCCTCCGCGAGGACAAAGGGCTCCTGCTCTGCAGCACCAGCCGGGAGCTCGGCATCAGGTGAGCTGGGGCTGTGCCCGGACCCCCAGCCCACAACAACGAGGGCAGAGGGAAGGACAGGGCTAAAACGTTCATGCTGAGCCTGACTCAACCGCGGCTATTGCTCTGACACCTCGGTGGAACAGCCCCTGGTTTCATCCTGGTGTGTGGGAGCAGAGCTGGGCCCATTGAATAGGAAACAGGATGGGACCACATGGAAGGAATCGTAAAGTTCTCCTCCCTGCAGGTGCTGGAATATTCACAGTGGGGCCTGTGTGAGAACCTTCACGGGTCACTATGCGACCGTCACCTGCCTGCATTCCCACCAGGAGCGCGTGGTGTCGGGAGCTGGGGATGGCATGGTGAAAGCTGAGAGGCAGGAGCTGGGATGAGAGGCAGGAGCTGGGATGGCACAGTGCAAGGTGAGAGGCAGGAGCTGGGATGGCACGGTGAAAGGTGAGAGGCAGGAGCTGGGATGGCACGGTGCAAGGTGAGAGGCAGGAGCTGGGATGGCACAGTGCCAGGTGAGAGGCAGGAGCTGGGATGGTGAGAGGCAGGAGCTGGGATGGCGAGGCAGGAGCTGGGATGGCACAGTGCCAGGTGAGAGGCAGGAGCACCCCCAGCCTGAGGGAAGCACTGCAGAACGGGCAGGGGGCTGGGGGAGTGGCACACAGGGGGAAGGAAGGCTGTGAGTCACAGTCTCTGGGAGTAAATCCTCATTGTTTCTGCTTTTATTCACAATTAATGGCTTTGTGGCTGTGATGCCATCCCGACTCTCGGGCAAGTGGTATCAACTTTCAGCTTTGCCAGATGTTTCCTCATAGAATAAAGGTGGAAAAGATGTGCTTTTTCTGGACTTCACATTTAAATTGTTTGCCATGCAATTATGCTTTTTAAGCCAACACTCAGCTCCTCACAGAGCTGCGGGTACAAGGTGTGACTGTACTCCAATAGTATTTTTAATGCATGTTGTACTCCCAAAACCCATCACTGGGGCAGATGCATGTTCAGTTCTCCTCCCCGTTGCCCCAGCAGTGTGGAGCCTGAAGAGTGGGAAATGCCTCAGGACTCTGATGCACAGCAGCCCTGTGTGGGCAGTGAGGATGGACGGGACCCACGTGGTCAGTGGGGGTCACCGAGGGCTGGTGAAGGTCTGGAGTGCTGAGACAGGGGCTCTGATCAAGGTGAGTTTCCTCTTGGGGGGATGATTCTGTGCTAAATGGTCACAATTCTCTGCTAGCTCATCACAGTTTTTTGCATTTGCCAAAGACTTTCTAAAAAAGAAACTAATCCCCCAAACAACCCCCAAAGCAGTCTAAACCAGTCAAGGCAACTGCAGATAATTAAAAAACTGACTTGCAACCAGCTGCTGATTTTAAGGCAGGGTGTGATTTGCTTCACCCCCAACACTGCTCGCTCTCTGTAGATTTGCTCATCTCTGCTCCCATAGAAACCTTCTGAACCTGGGGAGATGATGGGAGAGCTTCACTGACCCGGGGCTGGAGGCACCAGGGTCAGCCCAAAACAGGAACCTTGCTCTCAGCAGCAGCTGCTGGAGCTGAAGCAGCTGGGCAGCTGTGGCAGAACTGTGGAGTCTGTGAATTCCCTGCTCAGGTGTCCAGGATCAGTGTCAGCCCATGCCTGGGAGAGGAGGGAAGCTCTTTGCCTGCAGAGAAATGGAGAGATAGTCCAGATATCTCAGATATCCCAGCTCCAGCTGAGCCCCTTCCCCCACAGCCAGGGCAGCCCCCTCTTCCCTGCTGGGACAACGTTCCAGAGACCACAAAGGTCTCAGTGGACTAACATCTCTTTATCACAGGTAATAAAGATGGAAAAGGGATGTTATTCCACGCCAGGAGCTCAGCAGCAGCACCAAGCCCAGAACACCTCAGTGACTGTAAAACAAACACTGTTATCCATGGGGGGCACTGGCACAATAACACTATAAAACCATGTCAGGCTGGTGTCCCGAAAGCCATGGGCACCTCAGACAGATTTACATCCCAATTCCTGATTGTGTCGCACCTCTTCTTTTACTTTGCAGACATTGGAGAGGCACCAAGGCCCAGTTCTCTGCTTGTCCTTTGACCAGTGGCACCTTGTCACAGGGAGCAGCGATGGATATGCCCTGGGATGGAGCATGCTGGGAAAATTCAGGAGATGCCTGATAGCTTTCTTCCATCCCAAGTAGGAATCAGATGTGTTTCAAGTTGTGTTCAACAGCAGAGCCCCTTACAGGACCAGAAAATGCCCCAATTACCAGTGGGAGGGTTTGAAATATCCCCACTTCCACCCATTTTTATCTCAAAGGCTCTGTCAGGCACCCTGCGGTCACAAGCAGCATTTTCAGTCAAGACCTGGAATAACCTGAAATGCAAACCCACAACACTTTATCTCAACCAGGCATGGCTAAAGACAGACAGAGCGCTGTCCAATATCTCAAGGGTCCCCGCTGTGTGCCACAGGGTCACATCACCTGGGCAGGAATAGAGGTGGCCCAGTTTCATGCTGACCAACTGTGTGTTACGCCATCCTCTCAGACTGAAATTGTATCTAGAACTGTGAAAACTGGAGAATCCCATGGTTTGCATTGATTTTCCTGGACGTAAAACTGAAATTTCAAATGCAGCAGATGGCCACGACCATATGGTTGCTATGGGGAGCATGGAATCACAGAATCCCAGAATGGTTTGGGTTGGAAGGGACCTTAAAGATCACCTCATTCCACCCCCCTGCCACGGGCAGGGACACCTTCCAGTGGAAGGATGCACTGGGCTGTTGGTTTGGACCCGGAGTGATCCGAGAGATCAGATCTGTCTGGCCTCTGCAACGTCCTGGTCAGCTCCCTAGCGCAGGCTGTTGCTGCAGCCAGAGCTCTGCTTCTCCTGCAGGCTGAAAGAGCTCGCTGACCATTTCTCCTTGTGCGAGCACCATGGAAGTGCCAACTCGCCTGGTGTGTTTGCAGGGAAGTCCTGTCCCTGGAGTTCCTGTACCTCAGAGTCGTCAGTGGCTGTGCTGATGGATGCATTCGGATATTCAGCTTCCTGACTGGCACCTGCCTCAAAGTGTTGGAGCCCGCCGGCAGCGGGGACCCCGTGTCTGCTCTCTGTGTCGCAGGAAACAGGTGGGTGACAGCAGCTGCCAGCAGGCTCTCACCCACATTTGGTAGATTACACTGAAATTTAAGGAACTGTGTGTTTTTCCTTCTCACAAACAACTTTTAAAGGGCTCCACTATTTATTTACTGCTTCAATAATCTGGTTTAGATCACAATGGCTGAAAAGATTTCCTTAGTCCCTTCAGCAATGTACAATTCCCTGTTTCTCTACACTGAAGATACAGACCCAGCTGTAAAGTTGAATTCAGAAATTCTTAGGA
Source organism: Motacilla alba alba (assembly GCF_015832195.1). Taxonomy (NCBI): domain Eukaryota; kingdom Metazoa; phylum Chordata; class Aves; order Passeriformes; family Motacillidae; genus Motacilla; species Motacilla alba. The sequence goes on from NC_052033.1 coordinate 5,609,458, forward strand.
GGCTGGAGAATCAAGCCAATACCTGGCAGCCTCTGCCTGTTCCCTGACCTACAGCCTCTTTGTAAGGGCCACGAATGAGAAATCCTTCCAGGTTCATTCACTTTGCACCTCTAACTAAAGGTGGCTCCCAGCTTCTGTGGAAGCAATGGGCAAAACATTGCTGTGGTTTGAGGGCTGGGCTGGCCACACTCTAAAACACAGCAACAAATGGGCAGCTATGAAGAAATTAATGCCATCCCAGCCAGACCAGCACAGGCCTTCAATCCACACTTAGATGTCCCTGACAATTTGGTATTTGCAGTTAGGGACTTCCATCCTTTAGCACTACTCTGACCTAGCTCTGTCCACTGCCGGAAATTTTCATCCTAATTATTTTTAAATTAATTTTGCTGCGGAGCCGAATGAAAAGAGCACCAGAGACTCACACAGAGCGCAAGTTAAAACGTGCAGTGTCTGATTGATGGGGTCAATTGCTGCTGCTCCTTCCAGGAGAGAGGATGATCTGCTGGAGGCCCTGGGGTTTGTGCTGCACAGGAGCCCCTCAGGCAGGTCCTGCTGCGTCTGTGATTCCCGTGCTTTTACGGCTCCTCCCTCCCTCCTCCAGGGTGGTGACCAACTCCCCCAGCAGGCTGCTGCTGCTCCAGTTCGAGGAGGTGGCGTGGGACTATTCCGTACCGGCTGACAGAGAGGTGCCGAAGCACGACAAGAGGTGGCAGAAGGGGAAGCGCCAGGGCGCCGGTGCAGAGCAGCAGCGAGCTCAGGGCAAGTCCCCAAAGACTCGCCAGGGACCCAAGAGCCACGGAAGACCCAAAGGTATCTCACTGAGCCTCCTCTTTCCTGGCTTTTCTAAACTGAGCTGCAAACCAAGCAGCCGCTGTCTCCAGCCCAGCCAATGCTCAGGCTCCCTGCTGTTGTCAAGAGCAGATGTGCTGCTCCATTTCAATGGTTCTGTCATTTTCTAGGCTTCTGCGAAACCTTTCCGCCTTTTACAAAGGTTTGGTGTAACTTCAACACATTTTTCAAGACAGGCACTGTCATTTTCCAACTGAGTAAGACAGAAATCAGTAGTAGTATTCATATTCGCACAGCTGGTGGGCTTGGAAACATGCTGCTGATTCAGGGCTTGAATTATTCATTACAAACACCCCAGAAAGTGAGAGAACACCTACATTCAGGATCTGCCATCACTGGGAAAGGCAACTGCACAGAAACAGGCACCTTTTCAATTGTGACACAGTGATGCTATTTTGTTTTTAGTCAGAGCTATTCAATGCAGCGTGATGACAAATCTTCCAGCTCCACAAACTGAGTATTGCAGATAAAGCGATGGGCTGGGAAAAGGTTCCTGCTGTCCAGCCAGCAGATGCCAACTGATGCTCTGCTTGGTAAAAGACAGGAGCCCGGGAACAGCTGGAGCTGGACCAGGGAGGGTCCGGCTGGATTTCAGGGAAAGGTTCTTCCCCCAGGGGTGCTGGCACTGCCCAGGCTCCCCGGGAATGGGCACGGCCCCGAGGCTGCCAGAGCTCCAGGAGCGTTGGGGTGCCCAGGGTGGGGTTGTTGGGGGTCTGGGCAGGGCCAGGGGCTGGGCTGGGTGGTCCCAGGGGTCCCTCCCAACTCAGATTGTTCAGCGACTCTCTGGCTCTGTGCTCTGCAGTGTGTGGGGAAGACGCTCAACCCCAAATGCGTTGCTTTGTTTTTGGCTACAGATGAAGAAGCCGAACAGGGCCCCGCTTCCCCTGCAGCTGAGGAGGCAGAGGCCACTTGGGAGTGTGAGCTGCCCCACAGAGACCCAAGGTGCCCCATGTCCCCTGACAAGTTCCTCCTAACGATCGGCAGGCTGCAGAGCTTCTGCAGGCCGGCCGCGGGCAGCCGCAGCCCCAGCGTGCTCTCGGCAAGAGCCAGGGCAGCGCAGCAGCAGCAGCAGCGCCCCGGGGACGCGGCCATGCCCAGAGCGCCCCTGCAGCACCGGGAGGAGCGGGCAGCCCAGCTGCAGCGCGCCAGGCTGCACAGCCGCTCTCTGACCGCCACAAAAACCTCCACACCCTTTGAAACCAAGATGCTGCGGCTCAGGCTGAAGAACTCTTTGCACAGCCCCGCTGTGAAATCCTCCATCCCTGCTCCCTGTGTCGTACGTCCCACGGTTTGTGGCTCGCTGGGAGAAAGGAAAACTCCCAGTGGCCATGGGAAAGACACTCGCGGTCCCAAAGACGGGCATCAGCTCATCGATCTCTGCAGAGCGGCTGCAGAGCTGATCCAACCAGCGCCTGGCCCGGCCGCAGAGATGAGGAATGAAGCTGCCAGGAGAATAAAGCCCTCCTGTCCCTACGCCTCCCGCAGGGACAGTGGGCTCAGGCTCCTGACAGCAGAGCAGGAGCTGCGTGAGGCAGCTGCGGCAGCTCAGCGTCAGGCACAGCAGGCAAAGCCCGCGGAAGATAACGACAGAGCCAGAAGGAAAGCCTGGCTGAGGAAAACTAAAGGCCTACCTGTGGATTCTTTTACTGGGGAGAGGAAAACACCTGCTCCAGAACTTGGGCGTAACACATTTATCTGAGGGGATCCCCGAGTCCAGCCAACAGCCACGACCTGGGATTCTGGTGTCCAGCTGAGTCTGCCATGTGGCTTTAAGTATAAAATACAGATATTCTCATTCATGTACATTTGAGTACATTGAGTTTATTTAAGTATACTCCCTGTGGTTTTAAGTGTAAAACACTTCCCCGCTGTAAGTCTTCCTAAGAAATACTATCAGTATATCCAGCTGTTTGTCAAGGCAGTGGATGGCCTGAGCCCTCTCCCGGATTTGACTCCCTAAACCTGCTGTCATTACCAACATGGCACTGTCTGACACCAACGCAGCTCAGGGCAGGCTCAGCCCTGTGAGAATAAAAATGAAAACTTCACAGAGCTTCTGTGGACTGGTTAGGGTGTAGAAGCTGCAGATGTGTGGACTGAAAGCCGATGGATCAGTGGCACAAAGTCTGCTTGGAGGCCAGTAACTGGGGGTTGATCTGGGTCTGATTTTGATTAACATCGCCATTAATTAGTGCCCCAGACCTCGGTGCTGCCCTCCCGAGGGACCCGGCCAGGCTGGACACAGAGTGAGGGAACCGGGGAGGCTCAGCAGGGACGCTCCAGGGCTGCCCCGGGAACTGCCCCAGCCCCAGGGCCTGCGCAAAGCAGCTCAGATTCACTTCTGCCAAAGGCAGAGGAGGGTAAGGGGTCAGTCTCCCCGTTTCTGTGGATAAATGCCTACATGTACTCGATTGGGGAAGGTTTCCTGTCCATGGCAGGGGGATGGAACTGGGTGGTCTTCAAGGTTTCTTCCAACCCCAACTACTCTGTCATTGTGTGGTGCCCACTAAGGCTGAGAACTTAACAGGAGGACAAAACCCTTTCTAGTATTTGAAAAACGCTGTTTATCTAGCTTTGAGTGTCTGGGCTGGCGTACCAAAAATCTGTAGCATCAGAGGTCTGAGAGAGGCCAGTTCTGCCCATGGTCATGCCAAGGGGCTTTGAGCAGCTGCTCTGGCTTGAAATTAAACTCTCTGAACTCCCCCCACAGTGGGGCTGTGACTAGTGTTGGCTTGTTCAACTCAATGCCATCTCCACTGGCAAGCGCTGGGATGAAGGCAGTGGCAAGTGGCCGCGGGGAGGCCGGCAGCGGCCGCGGCACAGGGACTGGCGGCTGCGCCGGGCGGAGCGAGGGAGGCCAGCTCGGCCGCAGGATGGCAGCTTCTCCCAGGGAACCAGGACAAACCACCCGCCCTGCTGCGCCACGGAACCGCGCCACAGCCCCGGGAACGCGTCCCAGTAAAGCGTGGAAATACACCATGGAAGGGCCGGTTCCTTTTTGGCCATGACGAAGAGAGGGGGATCGCAGGGCTGTGTTCAGCTGGAGTCCGTAAAGCAGCGCCTCCCTGCAGCTGCGGGCGCTCAGGCGCTGGCACCCCCGGATCCCCGGGACCCTCAGGGGTGCCGGTTCCCGGGATCCCCTCAGGATCCCCCCGGGACCCTCAGGAGTGCCGGTTCCTCGGGTTTATTTCAGGATTCCCTCGCTCCCCTCAGGCGGTGCGGGTCCCCCCGGGTCCCTCAGGGTCCCCCCGGGTCCCTCAGGGCTCCCCCGCTCCCTCAGGGGGTGCGGGTCCCCCCGGGTCCCTCAGGGTCCCTCAGGGTCCCCCCGGGTCCCCCCGGGTCCCTCAGGGCCGCTGGCGGGAGCGGGTCCCGCCCCAGCCACGTCTCGCGCCCGGCTCCCGCTCGCGCGGGGTCACGGCACGCGCTGCGATTGGTCCGCGGCCGTGACGCGCGCGGCGGGGCGGAAGTGGCGGCTGCGACCATGGTACGGTACGGAACGGAACCGGGAGCGGGACCGGGACCCGGAGCGGGGCCTTGGGCACGGGAATGGGAATGGGATCTGCATTCGGACCGGGACCGGGAGCGGGGCCTTGGGCACGGGAATGGGAATGGGAATGGGATCTGCATTCGGACCGGGACCGGGGCCTTGGGCACGGGAGCAACATTCGGACCGGGAGCTTGGACATGGGAATGGGACCGGGAGCGGGGCCTCGGGCATGGGACACAGGACCGGGATCTCGGGGCCGGAGCAGGGGCCGAGGCACGGATCCTAGGCTCCCGGAGCGGGACCCCCTTCCCGCTGGCCCCGGGCGAGCTGCGGGGCTCGGGGCGCTCTCTGCTGTGAGAGGGGAGCTTGGGCATGGGACACAGCACCGGGAGCAGCATTCGGACCGGGATCGGGCATGGGACACAGCACCGGGACCGGCATTCGGACCGGGATCAGGGGCATGGGACACAGCACCGGGAGCGGCGTTGGGACCGGGATCAGGGGCATGGGACACAGCACCGGGAGTGGCGTTCGGACCGGGATCAGGGGCATGGGACACAGCACCGGGAGCGGCGTTGGGACCGGGATCAGGGCCTTGTTGGCCATGGGACAGGCCCGTCCGTACCGCAGCCCGGGGCTCCCGGGCCGTGCCCGGCGCCGTGTGGCACAGATGGAGCTGCTGGCACCGCGGCTCGGGGCACCGCTGGCTGCACAGCGGCTCACCGCAGAGCAGCTCCTGTCCGAGCGCCGCAGTCCCGGGCGGGGGCTGCCCTGGAAGGCTCAGGCACGGAAACACGGCCCCAGCTGGAGTGACCGGGCAAGGTCGGAGGCCGTGTGCCGGGCCGGGTGCTCCTGGCACGCCTGGGAGCAGCTCGGGGGCTCAGCCCAGCTGCTGCTCACCATGATGATCATTTCTGAGATCACGGCCTAGGCTGGTGCGTGGTTCAGTTTTCAGGTTCTTCCCAAATGAATCCCGATGCTGAGGTGCCCCTGTGGGTTTTGGGGTGAGGAGCACGGTCCCAGGCTGATGGTGAAAATGGTTCTGTTTTCCTCCTGTGACCCTCTGCCTCTGCTCCCTCCCCAGGACAGCAGTGATGACATTGAAGACGTGTCTCTCTTCGATGCAGATGATGATGCATCCAGGAGATCCAAAAAGTCAAAAATAAGGTTGGTGGTGACAGAGGGAGTTTCTGGAATGTCTCTTCCTTGCTCCCGGGCAGTTATTTCCCCTATTTCCAGAGCGCTGGGTTCATGTCACGATGCTGATCCTCGCCCCTGGCAATGCCACTTGTCTGCAGCAGCTGTGACTGTCCTGTCCTTCCTTCCAGGCACCCAGTGGCATCGTTTTTCCACTTATTCTTCCGAGTCAGTGCCATCGTTGTTTACCTGCTCTGTGAGCTCTTAACCAGCAGCTTCATTGCCTGCATGGTGAGCATCATCCTCCTCCTGTCCTGTGACTTCTGGGCTGTAAAGGTGAGGTTCCCTTGTGCTTTTTGTTGTCTTTGCCTTGCTGTGTAAAAACGACTGACAGTGATGCTCGTGTCTCAGGAAAGTCATTTGTTTGTGCCTCTCCCACAAATGGTGCCCCAGAACACCCTCGAGGCTGGGGTGGATTGCAGTGTGGGATTTGTGGGGGTTTCAGGATGAGGGGAGAGACGAGAATCTTGACTCTGTTTTTCAGAATATTTGATTTATTATATTATGATATATAAAAAAAAATATATATATTTATTATATATTATATTAAAATGTTCTATTAAAACTATACCAAAAGAAATGAGAGAAAGGATTTATCAGAAGTTTGGGTAAGAAGAGAAAGGAATGAATAACAAAGTCTTGTGATTCCCAGAGAGTCAGCTTAGCGGTATTTTTGACTGGTCATTAATTAGAAACAACCAGCATGGACCAATCCCAGATGCAGCTGTTGCATTTTACAGCAGCAGACAGTTATTGTTCACATTTCTTTCCTGAGGTTCTTCAGCTTCTCAGGAGAAGGAAATCCTGGTGAAAGGATTTTCATAAAGTGTCGTGGTGACAGCAGAGCGTTGTGGAGTAAACTCTGACATCCCTGTGCACTTGGTTCCTTTTGAAAGCGCAGTGGAGAGCATTTCCTGGACTCCCTTTTGAGGCAGCACGGGCTTTGTTGCCAGCTCAGGAGCACCACAAACGTGCCCCTCGTGCTGGCTCCCTGAGGAAACGGCTCGCTGTGGATCTCGTTCTCCCGGATTGAGGCAGCCAGGCACCGTGGGCAGCAGCAGCCCGGGCCCTGGGCTTGGCACGAGGTTGCTTTGGCCAAGAGCCAGAGCTCACGGGCTCTCCTCTCTTGCAGAACGTCACGGGGCGGCTCATGGTTGGCCTTCGCTGGTGGAACCAGGTGGATGATGATGGCAGGAGTCACTGGGTGTTTGAGGCCAGGAAGGTCGGTGGTTCTGCTGTGACCTCGTGCTCGTGTCTGCCTTACGAACCCCCTGGCACTGGGTGGTGCTGCTGGCGAGGGGAGATGGCACAGGGGACACTTGCTGGCAGCCCCAGGTCTGGCTCCTCGTCTGGTGCAGGCCACGGGATGAGCTTTGTGATGAGTTATTGAAAAGTTCTCACGATGTGTTGAGCTGGCTTAACACAGGTAATGCAAGTCTGTGGTTTCTGGAGGCAGGAAATGACTCCTTTGGCCATTTCTAAGCTTTGAAGCTGAACCTTGCAGGAAATGTCATTTTTCCCAAATGACCCTTCTAGCCCCAAGCATTCCACGAGGTTCTGATGCTGCTGCCTCCAGTGATTCTGAGAGGAAAGTGACAGGATTGTCTTTAATGGAAACACTTCCTGTTGCAGAGCTGTCGTGATGTCTTTGTGTGATGTGGAAATAGTCCTGGAAGCAGCCAGTGCTGTTGTGTGGAGGGAAATCCCAGCGAGTGTGGGCATTCTGCCCTGGTTTTAGGGATGTGGGGTCTGTGGGATGGAGCAGCCAGGTCACTGCCATCTCCTCTCTGTTCCAGGTGTCAGCACAAGGGGGTAAGGCCTCATCTGAGGCAGAGTCCCGAATTTTCTGGCTCGGCCTGATCACCTGCCCTATGATCTGGGTGATCTTTGCCTTCAGTGCTCTGTTCTCTTTCAAAGTGAAGTGGCTGGTGAGTGCCCCCGGAGCTGCCCCGGCTCTGTGCTGCCCGAGCCAGGAGCTGCCAGCTGCTGCTCTTCTTCCCCGTCGCAGGCCGTGGTGGTGATGGGGGTGGTGCTGCAGGGAGCCAACCTCTACGGCTACGTCAGGTGTAAGGTGGGCAGCAGGAAGAACCTGACCAGCATGGCAACCAGCTACCTGGGGAAGCAGTTCCTGCGGCAGGTGAGGCCGCCGGGGCTCTGGGATGCCTGGGGAGAGCAGGAGGGGCTCGTGGGGCTGAGCTGTGCAGTGGGACCCCTCCCACGCTGCTGCTGGGGAGCCTGAGCCCCGTTAGTGAAGGCTCAGAGCACTGCTAATTGCTGCCCCCCAGCCCCTGGTGCAGTGCTGTGGTGCCACGGGGATTACTGGGGCATGACTGGTGTGCTGGCAGTTTCAGCTGGCTGAAAGGGCTGCCGCTGCCCTTTGTGTTCTGTCCCACCCCAGCCAGCTCTTCCAGCAGCTCCTGTTCCCCCCCAGCTCTGGGTTTCCTCCTTCCAGCAAAGGGAGCAAATGTTCCAGCAGGAACAGCCACCCTGCTGCTGCTGGACTGCCTTTTCTGGCCGTGTTGATGGCTCTGGCAGAGGTGCTGTGGCTGCCACGGGTCCACAGATGATTGCTGAATCACTGCCATTAGTGTGACCAGAAGCTCAAGCACTGGTGACCTTTCTTGGCACTCTGTGCTGGGCCCGTCCCCTTGGTCTGCTCTGAGCTCTTGTGCCCTGGCAGGGCTTACCCAGGTGCCCAGGCCCGTCTCAGGCTCTGGCAGAAAGGGATGTTTTGCCCCCAAATCCCAGCAGTGGCTCACAGAGCTCTCCTGCCCCTTTGATCTTGCCTCCTGCAGACCGTGGCCACAGAGGACCAAGCGGCATCCTGAGTGTGGGGGGAGCCTCCAGCAGGCTGCATTCCCAGCAGCGACCAGCAGAGAAGTTGCTCTGACCAATCTGGGAGCTGCACACAAGGTGTGAATCAAAAGAAGTAAATAAATTCTGCAAGACTTGAGGTTAACACTCCTGGCAACTTATATTCCATTTTCCATATTCTAGCAGTTTGTGTTTCAGTCTTCTCTTTAGTTTGATTTACAAGAATTAATTTGCTTAAACTTTAAATTAAAAGGTAGCCTGAGTGGGTTTCATAGAGGTTTAGAACTACTGGATGAGTTTAAAAAATTGTTGGAGATTCTTTGGAAAAGCCATGTAGGAGCTGAGCCTGGGAGCCCTCCTGCTCCTGCAGCGCTCGTGCCTGGTGCTTTCAGCTGTGGGCCTGCAGGCTTTGCTCTTGGGGGTTGTTGCTGCATCTGCCACAGTTTGAGGGGTGATTTCCGGCCCTGCATCCCTCGCTGTGTGACTGGAATGGCTCTGAGGGCTGCAGTGAGGGGCATCTGGAGCAAACGGAGCTGCTGGGAAGGCCCCTGGAGTCCCTTGGCAGCTGCAGAAGGTGACCTGTGAGCAGGCTCTGGCTTCTGCAGCCCTCACAGACCCGGGGAACGTGCTGAAGCCCCGGATCTGGGGGATCCCTGCAGGCCTGGCTGGCTGGAGAGTGGAAGAGCAGAAGCAGTTTCCAGGGAAGGCTGCAGCCCTGTGAGAGCAGCCCCTGCGTGCCTGGCTGTCACACTGGGGCCATGGGGTGTCCTGGAGGGGACCCTGGGGCCGTGGGGTGTCCTGGAGGGGACCCTGGGGCCATGGGCTGTTCCTCAGGCCAGCAGGGCGTGGGGATGGGAGCTCCCTGGCACAGGGTGGCACTGGCAGCGTGTCACCCTCCTGCAGAGCAGCTCTGTGCTGTCGCTGAGCGGGGGAGAGCCTGTGTGGGGTGGCAGTGCTCAGTGGGGTGGCAGAGGTGGGCTCTGAGCTCGTCCCTGCAGGGGGAACAGCTCCTTCTCTGGGGCTCTGCCCCTGAGCTTGTGCTGCCACTGCAGCAGGTGCTGGGCGTGCTGGGGCAGGAGCTGGGAATGAAGGATGTGCATGATGGTTTCCTTTATCTCCTGTTTGCTGTGGCTTGTGGGGTTGCCTTTCCTGGTTCCTCTCCCCGTGCTCTGCAGTACTGGCAGCTGCACTTTTGTTGAACTCTGGATCGATACCTTCCTTTTGTAAACACGTATTTATAAAATCTTGAAATTAAAATGCTGCTTTGTTTAACCGGCCCAGCCATCCCTTCTGTGCTTCATGGCTCAGCTTCGTTCCTGCCCCGTGTCCTGTCAGGCCCCTTTAGCAGGGGTTTTTTGTCCATTTACCTGTTCCCCAGCTCTGGCACAGCTCTGGCAGCCAGGGCTCTGCAGTTTCCCCTGGGCAGTCTCTGCCGTGCCTGGCACCACACTCAGCTGAACCGTCTCCCCAGGGCTCATCTCCTTCCGAGGGCACTCGGAGTGTCCCTGCCCAGTCCCACACGCCCCAGGGGAGCTTCAGTCCCCTTTTCCATCCAAGGGATCAGTCACTTCTAGGGAATCCCGTGAGGAGGCCGAATCCAGTCAAACCCCCCAGGGAAGAGCCTTCAGCAGCCGCGTGGGCGGGCAGGTCCTGCAGGGACGAGGGGGAATCCTCCTGCTCCAGCCCAGCCAGCCCCTGTCCGCTGCTGGCCCGGGGCTGGCACAGCTCCAGCCACGAGCTGCTGCTTCCAAAATGTGTTAAAAGGTTTGGACTCAGTGTTTATTCACCTGCTGCCAAAGCTCCCCCCAGGCTCCTGGAAAACAGGGCTTTTCTGGAAGTTGCAGTTTATTTAACCAAGGACAGAGGCATTTCTTAGTAGGTGCCTTTAAATAGAGCCTTCTTTGGGTCATTTTTAGCTCTTGGCAAACATTCAGGTTTTGGCTTCCGAGGAACTGGCAGTTTATTGCATTCCTGTCGTGGATCAGAACCAAATCTCTTATCTCTTCTGCCGTTGGGTGTGAGCGTGGTTTGATTCCCACTCGCTGTGTGCCGGGCTTTCCTGGGGAGCAGGAAGTGGGAGTTGCCTCAGGGCAGGGAAATTCTCTGAGTGTGCTTTTTCCACAAGCCCCAGGACTGCACACGGAGCCAGCTGCTCGAGCATCAGCTGGGTAATGCTGGCCCCACCTCAGACCTGGCTGGGGCTGAGCGTGGAGGCTTCAGAGAGCAGAAATACTCCAGCAGCACAATAATAATAATAATGATAAATAATATAGTACTCTTTGCTCTGAAATAGCAGAATCTGGCTGGGATGCTGCAAGCACAGCTGGGAGCTGGGCTGGGGATTGTCCTCATTTCACAGGCAGAGCCTGGCTGGGGTCCTGGTTGGGCTAGCAGGGGAGCAGCTGGGCTAGCACAGGCCCTGGGGAGCTCACACTGACCCCTGCTGTGGCTGTTTGGTGGCACTGGGGACCTGTCCCCTCCCTCCCTCCCCCTGGGCAGGTGTTGGATCCCCTGGGCAGGTCTGGATGTAGGCACGGCGGCAGTGCTCTGACGCGTTCCTGGGATGCATCGGGACACTGTAACCCCAGAGACCTTCCCGGGCAGTTTTCCCCTCTCCCTTCCCTCCCTGGCGCTGCCCAGGACGCTGAGGGTGCTGGGCGCTGGCTCCGGGCCCCTGGAGCCTCTGGAGCTCCCTTCTGGCTGCCCTCTGCACTCAGGGGTGTTCAGGGGCACAGCAAATCCAGAGGTGGGCGTGTGGCTGGGCTTGGCTCTCCTGCAGCCTGGGAAGAGGAGCATCCTGCTGTCTAAGGGATATTCCAGGAGGAGAAGGAGGAGACAGGATTAAAGGCCGGGAAGCAAACCCACGGAGCTGCAGCCCCCGAGGTCGTGTCAGGTACTGAATTAATTATTGCCCAGACAAACGAGATCCCCTTCCCACAGCTGAGTGTGCTCCTCGGGAAAGGGCTGTGCCGAGGGTGTCCCAGCTCACTGTCCCCTTCCTGAGCCTGCCCTGTGCTGCTGCTGCTGAGGAGCTGCTGCTGGAAAACCACCGTGCCCCCGGGCACCTGCAGTGGGGACAGCCCACGAGCAGGGGCCCAGAGCTGTGTGTGCCCCTCCGGCTCTGCCAGGGCTGAAGCTGGCCCAGGAATTCCTGCCATGGAAACCCTCGTGGCCACGAGCTCCATATGGAAACCCTGCATTCCTGGGGAGCCCCTCTGGTGACCTCCCCGGGCACAGAAACTGCCATGCCTTTGTCTTATTCCCTTCCTTTTGATGGCCTGCCTCCCCTCAGTATTAATTAGTAAATTGCCCAATTAGCAGCTGTTCATGCCAGGCCAGCCCGTCCCTCCTTGCTGCACATTTCCAAGAGCTTTGTTATTTCCCAGAGTATTTGCCAGAGCCACGCCGAGGTTCCTCAGCTGGTTGTTCTCTCCGTGAACCCTGCTCTGCACAAGTCCCAGCAGTTTGCTCACACTGCAGTTGGACTTTCTGCTCTGTTGTTCCTCACATTCCTCCAGGAATCCTTAAAAACCACCAGGATCACGCTTGCCTCGTCCCACCCATCCGGCACCGGGAGAGCCATCAGTCTGGGGATTAATTGCTCCCTGGGCTCATCCCGAGCCCTCTGGACTCCTCCTGGAGACCCCCAGGGCCCGTGGAGTCCTTCCTGGGAGTTATCCCTGTCTGTGCCACCGGCTCCTCCCGTTTCGCTCGCTCTGGGTGAGCTCTGTAGGTTTTCTCCCGGTTGTTTCTCAGCCCGGCGCTGTGTAAACAGCTCCATGGTAACCCTGAGTCATCCAGCTGTTGTGCCCGCTCCTGCTGTGCGATCCCGGAGCAGGGCTCAGCTCTGACTCACCATCCCTCCCGAGGGCAGCCCTGCTGGGCCCGGCCCTGTCCCATGGCTCGTGTCACCTGTCCCCTCTCCTCCGAGGTTTGAACTTGCCTCAGTTTCTTTCACCGGTGCCTGGATTACGTTTCGCTCCTGCTGGAGCCCTCCCTCACACCCAGACCCTGTTGCAGAAGGAATTTGTGTCACCTCTGGGCTTGGGAACTTCCCCACCTCCTTCCCAGCCCCTGAGAGCCCACCGAGGTGCCAGCTGTAGGCAGGGGTCCCAACCCAGACCCTCACCTAAAATCTCCTTGGATGTGGAAAAAACGATTCCCTGGCCTTTTGTGGGCCCTTGATTTCTCCTGTTTTAAATTGCAGGGTTGTGCCCAAAAGTGTGGTTTAATCAGGAGTGGACTGGATGGAGACGGGGAAGGGACTTTGCTTGGATCCTGCTCCATCCCTCGGGGGCTCAGCCGGGAGCTGGGGCAGGCCTGGGTGGGCAGGGCTGGATGCAGTTGGAGTTCTGGGATGTGGAGCCCTCACCGGGCACCCCAGGCCCATGTGGGGGATCAGACCGACCTCCCCCTGCCCCTCGGCAGTGCCTCACCCGGGACAGCCCCAGTCCCCAGCAGGACGGAGGAAAGGCAGGATCGGGAACGCCCTGCGGGATTTCCTCGGGTTTGCAGCAGGATGGGGAGGGCAGCCTCTCCCGGGATCATCAGAGCAGGGCCCTGCTGGCAGGGCAGCAGCAGCAGCAACATCTGGAGGGCACAGCTGGGCTGCCCTGCCCCGGCTGCCCCAGCCTGCGCCCGGCTCGGATCCCCGCTCTCCCCAGCCCAGCCTGGCTCTGCTGTTAGGATATTTTATGAAAATCCTTTCGCCAGGATTCTCTTCTCCTGAGGAGCTTAGGAGCCTCAGGAATGAAATGTGAACAATAACTCTGCTGCTGTGGAGTGCAACAGGTGCTGCCTTGGTTGGTCCATGGAGGTGTTTCTACTCAATAACCCACCAAGGATGCAGCTGGCTCAGGCTCTCTGAGAGTCACAGCCTTTGTCATTCATTCCTTTCTGTTGCTGTCCAGCCTTGTGATTAATCCTTTCTCTCTATTCTTTAGTATAGTTTTAATATAGCGTTTTAATATAATATACATCATAATATAACAAATCAGCCTTCTGAAACACGGAGTCACGATTCTCCTCTCTTCCCTCGTCCTGGCTGCCCTGCAAAGACCACAGGGCTCGGGCCCCCGCTCTCCCCAGCCCGTGCCCTGCTCGGATCCCTCTCCCCCAGCCCTCTTCTCCTGCCTCTTCCCCGCTCTCCCCAGCCCGTGCCCTGCTCGGATCCATCTCCCCCAGCCCTCTCCTGCCTCTTCCCCGCTCTCCCCAGCCCTCTCCTGTCCAGCCCCGCCCGGCAGCAGAGGGAGCCCTTAGCTTTGCTTTAGAGAGCAATTCAATAAATAATCATTTAAAAGCGAGCGGAGAGCGTTTCCAGGTCGGGCTTGTTGGGAACGAGTCCCGGGATGAATCCTGCGCCCCGAGCAGCGCCAGAGCCACCCGCGGGCACCGTGTCACCTCCTCCGCACCGTGTCACCTCCCCGGCGCCGGACCTCCCGTGACAAACAGGGGGACAAAGAGGGGGACGGCCACCAGCGCTGGGGCCGGGCAGGGACAGAGCGGGATGTGAGGGATATAACGGGAACATGATTCACTGCTCTGGTCACAGGGCCGGGAGCAGCCCTGCAGCTGGAAAAAGGCAGCAGAAAGTGAATTTGCTGCCAGCTCTGTGTGTGTGGGACCGGCTGCCTGGGCTGGCTGCTCAAGCAGCCCTCGGGCCCGCCCCGCTTTGGGGAAAGAAGCTGTGATTTCATAAACGCTCCCCAGGAAAGGATTCGGCCCGGGGCCTCAGGTGGAAAGGTCCATTAAAAATCGGAGTCCAAATGGCCAAAGGAGGATTTTCCATCTGCTCCCAAGCCTGCAAGGAAATACAGGCAGTTGTAGGAAGAGCTGTCATCCTGCAAGGATTTCTGAAAAAAAGAGAAAGTCCAGGCAGGGAATGACAAATGGCAGTGGGTGGGAATGGGCTGATCCATGGGCTGATCCATGGGCTGATCCATGGACTGATCCATGGACTGATCCCTGGGTTGATCCCTGGGCTGATCCCTGGATTGATTCCTGGGTTGATCCCTGGGCTGATCCCTGGGCTGATCCCTGGGTTGATCCCTGGGCTGATCCATGAACTGATCCCTGGGCTGAATTGGGACAGATTACATGGATTTTTGACCTTCAGTGCCTGCTTAACTCAGGCTCAACACCACCCAAGGTGTGGACGCAGCGGGAGCCTTGCAATTCCCCCAGGGAATAACCCCAGCTCTGCCCCCCGAGCATCCTCCTCCGGCCGGGAGCACCCACAGCCCCAGATGTGAACCCAGAGCTCAGGTCTCTCCTGTTCTAAAGACGCACCAGGAGGAAATTCCAGCCCTGGCCCCTCTTGGCAGAGCTCTCGGCTCTGCTCTCGCGGTTTGAGCCGCAGGACCTCTGACTTCCAGCTGCCAAAATCTCGCAGTTACACAAGGGGAAGCGGCGCGGCTCATGTGCACGGGAACGATCCCGTGTCCGAGAGCTCTGCCGGGCCTGGAAGCCATCTGTGTGACCCTTCCCGGGGTCGGAGGGGAGACATTCCGTCTCTCCTGTGTCATTCCGAACAAAAAGCCAGGATCTGGCTGCTGCTGGCGGGCCTGGCCGGCGCTGGGCCCGTGTGGGGGACGCTGTGAGCTGTTTTCCTTCGCTGCGATTCAGCAACGCCCAAGCGCGCCCGGCCGGGAGCCGCCGGATCCCGCGGATGCGTCGGGGCCTTCAAGGAAAGGGAATGAAAAATGAGCCCAGCTCAAGGGCTGGAACCGTGGAAGTGTGCAGGACTCAGCTGCGAGGGGAACTGGTGAGGATCTCGCAGTCTGGAGGGAATTGGAAGCACGGAGATGGATCCAAGCTGTGGGAGCGCTGCCTGGACACGGCGAGATGAGGAATTTATTGCAATCCATTGCCACTCCTGGCCTGCATTCGCTGGTAGCTGAGCAGCGTCACTCACCGACAGCCAGAGAAGCTTCCAATCAACTGATTTCACTTTTAGTCATTTGTTCAAACCAACCCCACACAGGTGAAGTCAAATCCACCCCATTTTAAGCCCAGGGAGCAGCCCTCAGGACACCCCCACATCCAAGGAATCAGTGTCAGGACACCCCCACATCCAAGGAATCAGTGTCAGGACACCCCCACATCCAAGGAATCAGTGTCCCAGGAGCTCTCAGCAGGTGGGTCTGGTGTGACAAACCACCCCCAAAGAGCCTGTCTCTCTCAGAACAGAACAGAAAGTACTTTTCATGTTTAATTACTGGAGTTGGAGCTCGGTGTCTCCTCACTGCCCCTCTCCTTCCCTCCAACACAAACGTGTGCCAGGGCTGTGCAGCTAAACCATCAATGAACTGACTCCCAGGAGAGGCTGTCGTGCTCCTGGGGGGATCTTTGAGCACCTGGCAGGCTGTGCAGGTACAACATCAATGATCAGACTCCCAGAGGAGGCTCTTTGTGCTCCTGGGGGGATCTTTGAGCACCTGGCAGGCTGTGCAGGTACACCATCAATGATCAGACTCCCAGAGGAGGCTCTTTGTGCTCCTGGGAGGATCTCTGAGCACCTGGCAGGCTGTGCAGGTACACCATCAATGATCAGACTCCCAGGGAAGGCTGTCCTGCTCCTGGGGGGATCTCTGAGCACCTGGCAGGCTGCAGTTCCAGCGCAGGGAGGGTCCCTGTGGGCTCAGAGTGTCAGGCCCAGCCCCAAGCCGTGGAGCAGGAGCTTTTCATGCTGATGCTTCCCAGGAGTGGGGTGGAAGGCCAGGCTCTGTCTGGGACTCGAGGCTGATGTGACCGTGGGTGACAAAGCTCCCTGCCCCTGCCAGAGGGTGCCAGGGCCTTGTGTGAGCCCCCAAACCTTCTCCCGACCCATCCTTTGGAGCTGGCCCTGCTGAGACGGGCCGGGGAGTCCCAAACCGTGCTTGGCTCCCCCAGAGCAGGTCCGAGCCGTGAATGGGGCCAGGGGCTGGCGCAGGAATGCAGGAATGAGTTCCTGCAGGGAAGGAAGGAGGCGCAGCAGCCCGAGGAGGAGGGGAGGCGGTGGCCCGGGCCGTTTCCTGAGCTCCCCGCTCCCTGACAGGACAAGCAGTCCCAGCCTTGCCTGCCCCGGCCGGGCTGGGGCTGTTCTGCTGCGCGGGAGAGGCTGGAGCTGTCCGAGCCCTGGGACAGCTCCCAGCGCTCCCTCCCGCCCGCCGGGGTGACTCAGATTTCCCGGAGATGCTCTTATCTCCCCCTGCCCTCTGCCCGAGCCCACGTGCTGGGCTCTCCTGCGGGTGCCACAGCCCCGGGAGCTGGGACAGCCCGGGGGTCGGGGCAGCTCTGTGCCCCAGCTCTGTGCCCCAGCTCAGCTCCGCTGCGAGGAGCGGCCACGCGGAGCTGGGCTCGGCTGAGCAATCCCGCCCAAGAGCCCTGGGAGCCCCCCCAGAGCTCAGCCCAGCCCTGAGGGGCTCTTCACCAGGCAGAGGAGGAGCAGTGTGTGTCATGCTGCACGGAAAGGGATTTTTGGGACTCTGCTGAAACCTCTTGGGTGTGACCCCAGGGAAGGAATGACTCGGAGGTGGCTCCACAGGCATTTCCCTGTGTGTCCCCCACAGAGCGAGCACCTCTGGCTGTAAACAACAAATCCTGGGAATTGTTCCACTCTCCCTGCACATCCCAAAGGCACCTGGAAAGGAGCCCAGCCGCGGGAGGAGGACGGGCAGGCCATGCCGGGTGTCCGGCTCTGCAGGGACAGGGATTTGGTGGAAGTGACGCAGAGTTTGGCCCGGCCCGGCCGGATTCGTGTCACACCAGGAGTGGCCTTGACTCCCTGTCCTGGCAGAGCCCAGCCCGGAGCTGCGCTGCCCCAGGCTGTCCTCATGCTGCTTCAGGGCAGGGGGCTCCCAGAGGAAGGGATCGTTCATTTCCAGGAATGTTTGAGCCAGTGGGAGCTCCTGGACTCCTCCTCAGAGCTGGATGTGTTTCCCACTGGGGCTGGGGAGCCAGGGCTGTTCCCTGAGCGCAGCTAACCCATCCCCGTGGAAATCCCTTCCCCGAGCTCTCTCACAGCAGGACAAGCACAGGACCTGTGCCCCAGCCCGTCACAGAGTACTCACAAACCAAACCCCCTCCTTTTGCCTGTTCTGAACCCGCATCCCCTGCTCTCGTCAGCCTTGGGGGCTCTTTGGGACCTTGGCTGTTCCCTTCAGCCCCTGCTGCTCTCACCCCCCTGGGCCAGCAGCATCCCCTGAGCAGGAAACCTGCGGTTTTCCAGGGGGAATAACCTCCTGCTCAGCTCTGATCCCTTCTGCTCCCCTCGTGCCTGGGCTGGGGGAGCTGGGTGCACCCTCCAGCCCGGGCTCCCTGCAGCTGCAGCTCAGGGCGGGGAGCGCCGGGCCGGGACAGGAGTGAGCTCAGCTGGAGCCGCTGGCCCGGCGGGATCGGGATCGGGATCGGGATCGGGACCGGGATCGGGACCGGGAGGGGCCAAAGCTGCTTTAGTTACGGCGCTCTGGGCACACTGTCAGCGGCAGGAGCATCCCCGGAAGGAGGGGTGGAGGTGCCCGGCCACGCCAGGAGCTGCCGGGGATGGGGATGGAGATGGTGGCAGCTCGTGTGACCCCCCAGCTCTGCCCACCCGTGCGAGGGCTGCCCCGGGCGCAGATCAGCCGCGCTCCCGGGGCTGCCTTGGGTGGAGCTCCTCGGCTCGCTTGCATCTGTTGGTTTCTCCTGCTGCCTTTTTGGGAGCATCCTCCCATGCTGCCCCTCCTCGGCCCGTTCCAGCTCCCACCCTCCGCCCCTGCCGCCCCCTCCTGCTCTCTGACTGCACCGCTCAGGATCGCGACGATGAAAACCCGCCCGGCACTCCGATAAAGTTGTGCTGTGCCTCCTCCGTGCGCGGCTGCGCCTCCCCTGCTCGGGGTCACCGCCTGTCCCCGCGGGGTGGGCGCTGCCGGCGCTGTGCCCCGGGCCCGGAGCGGCGCCTGGGTGGTCCAGCCGCCCCTCCCCGCCCCAGGCATCCCCCGGGGCTCCATCGCACACTGCCCGGGCTCGCTGCTCGCTGCCAGAGGCGCTGCTCGGCGCAGACAGCGGCCGGAGCCCGTCCCAGCGCGGCCGGGCAGGAATTGCAGCCGCGCCCCCGCGCCCCGGCTGCAGGTGAAAAGCAGCTCCTGCTGCGAGGGTCCGCGTTTCGGGGGGAAATCCTCTGTCCTGTGCCTGCAGGGCACGGCACAGACGGGGCTGCTCGGAGAGCTGGGCCCCTCCTGTCCCCTCGTGTCCCCTCGTGTCCCCGCACGGGCACCGGGAGGGCAGGCACGGCACCCGGGCAGAGCACCCTGAGCCCGGCGCTGCGGCACGGAACGATCCGGGACGGGATGAAATCCCTGGAATCCCCCGGTGACCGGGCTCCTCCTGCCATTCGTCCTTAGGAGCAAACTGGAAGCTCTGGGAGGGATCACAAACTCCAGTTTGCTGTAAAAATCGAACTGGAAGCTCTGGGAGGGATCACAAGCTCCCCAAGGCTTGGTGCAGAAAGCCTCCATGAGGTCACCCCGTTCCTGCTCTTGCAGAACCCTTCCCCCGTGGATCTTCCGTGCAGGGCGGAATCTGCCCTGAATCCAGCTGCGGCTCCAGCAGCTCCTGGCGCTGGGCTGGAGGTTTTTACAACACGTGGAGGTGAAAGCAGACTCTTCAGAAGGGTCTGTGGGCGACACACGAGCAGCGCTGACCCAGGGCATGCCCCGTGGCTGTGCCAGCGCTGCTCTGCAGCCTCTGCAGGGACCCCGGCCCTGCCCCGGGTGTGGGCTCAGCGCCAGGCTGGCAGCAGCACCTGAGCTCTCATTCCATGGTCAGGAGCACGAAGCAGCTTTTGCAGGGCCCGGGACCCGGGACCCGCACCGGGGTTCCTGTAGGATTTGTGTCAGCTGCCCAGGAACGGGCACATCCTGGTGGGGAGGCGACCAGGGCACAGAAACGCTTGGAGAGACAGAGGAGGCTGCACAGGGGCCGTGCACGGGACAACAGGAACAGCAGGAGACAGCCAGGCTGATTTCCGGCTGGCTTCCCAGGGAAATGAGCTCGGGAGCTCCGAGTGCCCGAGCCCTGGGACCCCCAGAGCCCCTGGCTGACCCAGCTGGAGCCAGCGAAGGAGGAGCCCCCCGAGCGCTCAAACCCCCTTTTGGGGTGTGCAGGGGGGCTGGGGTCGGGCTCAGCTGCTGGCACGGATTGAGGGGCGGCTCTGGGGGATGAACACAGCCGGGAGGGTGTCCCCCCCCTTCCCGGGCTGGGGGCGCTTTGTGCTGTCACCGGCGCCCGGCTGTGGCTGCGTTCCTGGGCGTGCCGCGGGCCCTCGGTTCCAGCGGCCGCTGCCCTGCCCCGAGCTCGGCTGCGGGACCCGGGTACCGCGGGGGAAGCGGTGCCGGGGGAGGCCGGGGGAGCCGGGGGAGGCTGGGGGAGGCCGGGGGAGGCTGGGGGAGGCTGGCACCCGGAGCACCGAGCGGGCAGCCGAGCCCGGGGAGCCGAGCCCGCACAGCGACAGGAGGGTGGGGAGGGAGCCCCGGGAGTGTCTGCACGCCGTGTTCTCTGCCCAGCTCCCAGCTCGGCCAGCGGTCCCCGTGTCCAGCAGCATCTCACAGCCCGCTGCAGGCAGCTGGGTGGGACTGCGGCTCCGGGGAACAGACAGGGAACTTCCCAACCCGGGTTAGGGAGCACGCGGTGAGGCAGGATGGGGCTGAAATGTCCATCACCAGCTCCAGCCCTGGCTTTTCTTTGGAGTGGGTGACTTGGCCACCCGGCTGCGCTTTCCAAAGCCGTGAGCTCTGTGAGCAGCACCCACGGCAGGCTGCAGGGCGTTCAGCTGGGCTCAGCCGCGCTCCCGGGCCAGGCAGGCGCGTGCTGGGACACGGGCAGGTGCTGATTATTCACTGCTCCAGGGGTCCCTAGGAGAAATGGGCCCTGGTGTCCCTGAGACGGGGCCCTGATGTCCCTGAGACGGGCCCCGGTGTCCCCGAGATGGGCCCCGGTGTCCCCGAGACGGGCCCCAGTGTCCCCGAGACGGGCCCCAGTGTCCCCGAGATGGGTCCCTGATGTCCCCGAGGCGGGCCCCGGTGTCCCCGAGATGGGTCCCTGATGTCCCCGAGGCAGGCCCCGGTGTCCCTGCTGCCTCACTGCCAGGGTTGGTTACAGAGCCAGCGAGTTTGAGTCCTGGACCTCAGGGGAAGGGACAAAGGGGTCGGTGCAGATGGATGAAGGGGTCGGTGCAGATGGATGAAGGGGTCGGTGCAAAGTCCACCGCAGAGCCCGGGCAGCCTGGACTCCCCGGTTCTGGGGGGAGCTGTCCACACGCGTCCAGGGGGATGCGGGGCGGGCGGTTCGTGAGGGCTGCGCCTTCCCGGTGTGAGGGGGAAAGGAAGAGGGCAACGCACGGCTGAGAGCTGGGGATAAAAGGAGGCTGAGCCCCCAAAACCTCGGGACAGACCTCGCAGGGTGGGGCCCAGCAGACTCTCCCTTTATTCCAGTGGAGCTGCAGACTCCATCTCCTCTGCTGCCCTTTCACGGCGCGATTTTTCACACTCCTGACCTGGCCCTGAGGGAGAGCAAAGGGAAGAGCCTTGTGGCCACGCAGCCAAACACTGACTCGTTCGTTTCGTGCCCCACTGCAGATTCGGCGAGACACATGGCGAGTTTTTTACAGAAAATCCTGGAGCCATCCGAGGAGGATGCGTTTGACCACTTGACAGGGATGGAAAAGCCTTGTTTCAGCATCCCCGGCGGCCCGAGCTCAGGTGAGGTGGGCAGGTTCCAGCAGAGCATCCCCCAGCGGGGCCATTTCCCTCACGCTGCTGTCCTGCTAAACTTTGGGACGTTTTTCCTGATAATCCTAAATTTCCCCCGGGCTGAAACTCAGGGGCTGCAGGTGGGGATGGTTTGTGCCGTGCCAGGGTGAGGGGTCGGTGCTTCTCCTTGGTTCTGCTGCCCTGCGTGTCTCCAGCTCCGCGGGAAGCTCTCAGGCCGTCGGGATTTCCGCCGCTCCCAGGGGAGTCAGGATTTTGGTGAATGTGGGACGCGCTCCCTGAAATACCGGGAAACACTCGGATTTTGTTTCAGGCCAGGCACCCCAAAAGCGATCCTCACTTTTAAGTTCCTGTGGCAGTTCGCTGCCCCAGGGGTAACTTTCCGCTGCCAGGTTGCCGGCAATTGATGTTAATTAGTGGCCAATTGCAGCCTCCTCTGTCTCGGGCAGGGAGTTGTGCACCGGGTGACACCGAAATGGTTTCCTGGGTGTCTGGGAGTGGTTCACACAGAGCGAACGCTGATCTTGGCGTGTGAAACCTCCTCTGCAGAGACATCGGAGCCGGCCCGCGGGCGTGCGGCGCCTTCACTCGCGTGGGAAGCGGCTCCGCGGCGTAGAGAAGTGGTTATGGAGTCTGTAATTTAATTCTGGGCACTCTGAATTGCCCTGCGCGTGGATGTGCCTCGGCCGGCTCTGGCCACCCCAGGGCCAGGTGGAGGAGCCTTCCCGCCAACCCGGGGGTGCAGCCCGGCCCCGGCACCCCAAAGCGTGCCGCCGGCTCCCCGTGCCCGGCTGGAAGGGCCGTGTCCCCTGGATGCTCAGAGGGCTCCGGGTGGCCCTGCTGGGCTGTGCCTGTGGGGGCTGAGCCGTTCCCAGCCCCGTCTCATGGCAGGGAGCCCTCCCGGCAGCTCTTCTGTCACCTCACCTGTCCCAGGGGATGGGGGCTGCTCCGTGCCCCCTCCCGGGTTTGCCGGGTCCGTGGTGCTGGAGAGACAGAGGGCCCTGCTGTGTGCAGACAGACAGACAGACAGACAGACACGGCGTGCTGCGCGCACCTGGAGCGCTGCCAGGGGAACATGGAAAGCAGATGTTGGACTGGGACCTGCTGGAGAAGCCCCGGGCCCGCTCTTCCCCCCCGTGCCTCTGTGGGCAGGGCTGGAGCCGGGGGCTCTGCGGGGCTCGGTGGGCCCTGGCCGGGGGAATGTCTGCTCTGGAGGGCTCGGTGCAGCCTGGCTGAGGGAATGTCTGCTCTGGAGGGCTCGGTGCAGCCCTGGTAGGGGGGAATCTCTGCCCTGGTGGGCTCGGTGCTGCCCTGGCTGAGGGAATCTCTGCCCTGGAGGGCTCGGTGCAGCCCTGGCTGGGGGGAATCTCTGCCTTGGTGGCGTTTGCAGAGTGCAGGAACAGCCAGGAGTCCCGTGACACGGGGGCTGAGGCACCATCAGGAGCTGAGGTGCTCCCACTGCTGCTCCCTGTTCCTGAGGCAGCCTGGAGCTGCTCTGGGGTCCCCCAGGGTGGATTGCATTGCTGCCACCTTGGTGAGGACCTGAGAAACCACAGAAACATCACAACCAACATAAATTAATCAATTTTATTTGCTTATCTCTTTTTATCTGATAATTAAAATGGACTTTTTAGTTCAACTGAAAACATATGCACAAATGACATTGATTGGGTCCCACCCAGGGCAGCCCTGCCCCTTCTTTGGGGGCAGCACTGGGGGTCTGGGCCCTTCCCCATGGGTGAGACCCCAGCTGGGCTCCACGAACCTCCCTGCCTTCCACCAGGCAAGGAGTGGGAATCTCTCGCTTCTCCTTGCCCTCTGCCGTGTCCCCTCGTGCTCGCTGGCTGTGGGGGCTGAGCAGCAGGGATGTATCTGCACCATGGAAAGGGATCCCAGTTCCAGGCTCTGCAGACATCCCGTGCCTGCCAGCCTGGCTCCTGCAGCTCGGATGTGGCAGAGGAGCAGTTCCTGCAGCTCGGAGGTGTCTGGGGGAGCTGGAAGCCTTTCTGCAGCTTGGGGCTCCTCTGCTCTCAGCAGAGAAAGAAAAAAAAGAAAAACGTGCAGGAATTTTATTGCGTCTCGCCCGTAGGCTCTGCTTGTGGATTTCCAGAGGGGTCTGATGGTTCAGGGCTGGAGAGAGCTGACAGAGGCTGCTGCAGGGAGCAGGGGTCAGTTTTGCTGAGCAGGAAAACTTCGGTGGAGTGAGTTTGTTCTTGGAGTGAGGAGCAGCACTGTTGGGAAATCCACTGGAGAGGATGTTCTGAGGGACTTGTGCCTTTCCTGCTCCAGGCCATGTGTGCAGCTGGAGCAGCCCCAGCCCGGGCTGACTTTCAGGGCAGATTAGGGAAGCTAAGTGGATCCAAATGCCCTGATCTGGCTCCTCTGGCTGCGGAGTGTCTGGGGCCCGATGGGCGGTTTCAGGTGTGAAATGGCTCGTGTGTGGGGCTGGGTCCCGCAGGTGAGGGCCTGGATGTGCCTGATGGCTGGGCAGGACTTTTCTCTGGAAAACCAGCACTCTGGAGGGGATTAACCTTTTGCTGAGGAAGCTGCTGCCAAGGGTGTGTCACTGCTGGCAGGGAAAGTCTCTGGATGCTCTTGGGCGTTGAGGTCTGTGCTTTCATTTGAGGGGGCCTCTGGTTTTGGGATCCAGGCGCTTTATGGAGTGTTAACCCGAGACATCCCTTTCCTACAGCTCAGGGAGGGGGGCACTCAGCAGGGCTGCTCTTGGCCTTTGCCTTCCTTGCCCCCCGGGAAATGGTTCTGACCTGCACTTTGTGCCCCATGCGATGAGAGGAGAGGAGAGGAGAGGAGAGGAGAGGAGAGGAGAGGAGAGGAGAGGAGAGGAGAGCTGGGGAGAGGAGAGGAGAGGAGAGCTGGGGAGAGGAGAGCTGCGCTGAGCCGAGCTGAGCTAGGGAGGGGAGAGCTGAGCTGAGCTGTTCTCCAGGCAGGGATTCCCTGCGAGGTTTCCTTGAGCACAGCTCGGGAAGGACAGTGCTGTGAGTGATCCTCCTGGGGGGACACTCCTGTTTCTGGGACACCTGTGCTGCCCAGGCTCCTCTGGTGTCGGTGTCTCCCGGGAATCCCGTCCAAAGCTCCGTGCAGCAACGTGTGAGGGGTGCAGGAAAGGGCAAGCACAGCTCTCGGGGACACCGGTGGAGGAGCAGGGTGTGGGTTCCACTGTGGGGGGCTGATCTGAGGGTTTCCATGTCCTGCTGGCCCCTCTGTCCCCCAGCAGCTCCGGGGGCCCCTGGTGCGTGCAGGGCTGAGCCCTGCTGGTGGAGCAGCCTGTGCACAGCCTCTCCTCTGGACGGGAGGGTGAACAGCTCCTCCAGGAATCCACAAAGCTCCCCGGGTGGGTCTGGGAGGGCTGCAGGACTCTGGGAATGCTGCTCTCCCTTCTGGCGAGCTGTGGTGTGGAAATGGGGAGTTTCCTGTGCCGAGTGAGGCCAGGGGCTGCCGCTGGTGGCAGGTGCAGGAAGGGTCACGCGTGGTGACACAGGGCTCCGAGGGCTCCCTTGATGACAGAGCTGTTCGCGGCTCCCCTTGTCAGCAGCGCCTTCCCAGGGATCGGGGCAGAGGCTGGGGCAGGGCAGGCTGCTCCGGCACAGAGCCCAGCAGCCCCGGGAGAGGCTCCTGCTGCCGCCGGGACATTCCCGATGCAATCCAGGCCCGTCCTTCCCTCGCCGAGATAGATGAGTGGCTCTGGGGTGTGTGACACCCGCCAGGGACAGGGAGTGGGAAAGTGATGTCATGCAGCCCTCAGATCACTCGGGTCATTCAGGGAGGCTCCCAGAAACACACGGCCCCCACCAGAACTCAGCAACCACGACTCCTGGGGGGAATTTCCTCCCTGGATGTGTAAATTTTACCTCTATCCTCATGTGCGGCTGCTGCTCTGGCAGAAGCTCTGGAGACCCCGGGGCTGGGGGGGATCTGTGCAGTGGGGCGGGGGGAAAACACAGCAAAGGAGGGGCTGGTGCAGCTGAAGCGCTGCAGAAGGGCATTGAACGAAACAATGAACGTGCCAGCCCGGCCCCAGGGATAATCCGTGTGCGGGCCAGGCTCCTGCGCTCCGGCCCTGCCCGGGTTATATTTGGTGGTGGGTCTGGGCAGGGTTTCCTTGTCTGCCCTCGTGTTTGCTGTGCAGGAATGAGGGACGGGGAGCCGCTCCTGCCTTTCCTGGGGCCGGGCGGGGAGGCTCCCTCGCCGAGGAGGGGGAATTGTACAAACAGGCACGGATCTGGTTGGACACTGAATGTTCCTGTCTCACATTTCTGGCGTGGCAGGCAGGTCTCCCAGCCCTGCAGCATCTTCCTGCTGACAGCAGCTGCTGTCCCAGCCCTGCTCGCGGTGTCCGGGACAGTTTGTGTCCAGAGGCCCCTCCCGGGAATGCGGGGCGGGTCAGGGCTGTGTGGCACGCACCCCTCGGGGACTCGGGGCTGCCATGACCTTGTCCATCCTCTCCTGCTCTTGAGCAGCCTGCCCAGGCCGGGCTGCTGTCCCCATCCCGCGGGGGTTAGGAGCTGTGGGGGTGACACCTGGGGACAGGGGTAGGGGTGGCCTTGGCAGTGCTGAGGGAGTGGCTGGACCTGGTGACCTCGGGGGGCTTTTCCAACTTAATTCCATGAATCTGATTTCAAAGGGCCAGGCTGCTGAGCAGGGCTGGGCTTTGAAACCCTGAGCGCAGCGAAGCCAAGAGCCTGGAGCCGCCTGGAGCAGGGAATTCTGTCCCGCAGCGATGCTGCTGGCCCGGGGCTCGGCAGATGCTTGGGCGGTGACATCTCCCCGGGCTGCAGCTGGAGGGGGCTCAGCCCAGCAGGGGCCAGTCTGGGAGCGTGTGAGACCGGGACGAGCAGGAGCCGCCCAGCCCCGAGCCTGGAATGTCCCGCCTGGGGCACGGTGTCGCTTGTCCTGCCGCTTCTGCTCCCGGCCCGCGTGCTGATGGGGCCGGCTGGGAATGTTTCCCTGTGCTGAGGGGGATTTCGTGGCAGAAGGAAAACAAACAGCGCGAGTTTTCCATTCGGAGGGATTGTTTTCACTGAAAAGTGAGATTTTCTGTTCTCTTGCCTGAACACGTTTTTGATGCGAAGTGGATGTTTTCCAGTTTTTCATCTGTCAAAAAGTCAACAGTTCTCAACAGCAGATTTATTCCAGCGAAATCCTTTCAGGCTGGAGCTTTTTCTTCCCAGCTCCTTTTCAGCCAGCTCAACTCATTTTAGCTGTTGGGGTTGGATGTCTCCTCATCTGAGTGCCTTCACGCAGAAATCCTTTTCCCAGATTAGAGAGCAGGATTTCAGTGAAGCAGGAAAGACCTTAAGGCAGAAGAGTCTCCATTTTGTCACTGAAAACCTGCTGGCACTGCCGGGCTCCCAGGGCAGGGGCACGGCCCCGAGGCTGCCAGAGCCTTCGCACGCCCAGGGGTGCCCGGGGGGGGTTTTGGGGGGTCTGGGCAGGGCCAGGGCAGCGCTGGGTGATCCTGGGGGTCCCTGCAGCTCGGGCCGTTCCCTGGCTGTGCTTTCCAGCAGGGTGGGCGAGGCTGCTCCCGGCGCCCTGGGGAGCCCAGCGGGCTGGCGGGGGCGGCTCTCCGGGAGGCTCCCATCAGACGGAGCTGGGGTGTGCTCGGGGCTCCCCTCGCAGTCCCACGGTCACCGGCGAGGACGTTCCCCTGCTGCCCGGGAGGGGCGGGCTGGGGGACACGCGCGGGGTCACACGGCGGGACAGGGGCTTCGTGTCCCGTGTCCCTGGCACCGGAGCTGGCCTGAGCCCCCTCCCTGCCCCGGGGAGCCGAGCCAGGGAAGGGAAGGGAAGGGAAGGGAAGGGAAGGGAAGGGAAGGGAAGGGAAGGGAAGGGAAGGGAAGGGAAGGGAAGGGAAGGGAAGGGAAGGGAAGGGAAGGGAAGGGAAGGGAAGGGAAGGGAAGGGAAGGGAAGGGAAGGGAAGGGAAGGGAAGGGAAGGGAAGGGAAGGGAAGGGAAGGGAAGGCGCTGTTTGCCCCCCTGGTGCTGAGTGCTCAGGAGGGGAAGCCTCTGCACCAGGAGCAGCTGCAGCCCTGGCGTTAGTGCGACCTGGATCCCCTAAACTTCTTCAGGAGGAATCCTGCCCTGTGCCATGGGGAGGCCCTGGCAGTTTCCTGCCCTGCAGGGCCCGGACCAGCCCAGAAACAGCAACTCTGGGGGCAGAACTGTGGTGTGGAGCTTGCCCCAGTGAAACTGGGAGGTGTCCCCAGCCCTGCTGGAGCAGCAGCACATCCTGGTCCTTGCTGGGACAGGGAGCTGCTGCGGGTGGTGTCACCCTGGGGACAGCTGGGGACCCTTGGGGATGAGCAGTCCCGGGCACTCTGGTGCATCAGCAGGGGCTGGGAGCTGCTGTCCCTCTCCAAAGGCTCCTTTCCCTTGGGTTCAGCACGGGCTCCCGGCAGCATCTCCAGCTGGGGCAGCTGCTGGAGCCCTGGGGCACCGCCAGGCTCTGCCCCTGAGCAGGCTGGGGCACTGGGGGCTTTGGGGGGCAGCATCCTGG